>NC_034601.1:66444504-66509150 GCF_900095145.1 Mus pahari
GGGTTTACTGGCTAGTTCATATCATTGTTCCTCCTATAGGGTTGCAAAACACTTTAGCTCCTTGGGTACTTTCTCTAGCTCCTTCATTAGGGGCCTTGTGTTTCATCCAATAGATGACTGTGAGCATCCACTTCTGTATTTGCCAGGCACTGGCATAGCTTCACAAAAGAGAAGGACCTATGTCAGGGTCTTATCAGCAAAATCTTTCTAGCATATGCAATAGTGTCTGGGTTTGGTGGCAGTGTTTTTATAATAACTAATGTAATAGCAAATTTGAAAGAACTGGAGTCAAATTTGCTTGACATTTAGGACTGATAACTCAAAAGTTCTTGAAGAAATTTCCAGTATACTCAATAAGAAGTTGCATATTCTCCTTTAAAAGATCTTATTCGGTCTCCTCGTCTCTGAAGAAGAAATGCTCTAGTCTGGTCATTTTATCATATACTAAGAAAACGAATGCAGAAAGTTAGATGGATTGACAAAATCACTGGCCAGTTAATCACTGGATAGGACCCAACGTGATGGCTTCAACTCAGACAACTATCCTTCCCCTATATAGGTGACTGATGCAATTGGCTACCTCATTTGTAGATGAAGATAACTTCCTGTATCCATAGCAGGCTTTCGTAAGTCATTTCATCTCTCTATCCCTCTTTTATCTGAGTCAAACTGATGTAGATGCTCCCTAAGGTTCCTGACATCTCACTGGCAACTGAATTCATGGTTTTACATCCACCTGAGGCACAAATGCTGCTTCTTCCTCATACTCCCAGGTTTAACCCCACATTCATTTCTTACAAGAAACTTCTATTAATGCTCCCGTAATTAACATCAAACCCAAATGGAATGAATGGGAGATTTTTCTTAGGCACAGGGTAAGGGCCCTTAAATAAGCATGAATAATGATCATATTTCCCAGATGACATCTATGGCAGCCCTCAAGTGTGATTAACTAGGCCACTCCTCAGCTCTCCTTTGCCTCAGAAATAGAGCAGTTCATTTGCATGTCATCTGATGTAAGGAGACTCTAGCACATAATGGGTTACTACCAATGGGTACTTCATTAGTAATGCATTTTCTTATGATGTGTCAGAAAAAGGAAAAGGTGAAATAAATTGAGATTCTGGCATCTCTACTAATGGCATGCACATTTGAAGATTACACTCCATCAGCTTATCCAAAGAATCAACTGTCTACGCAGGAAGGCTTTCTTAAGTTGACCCATTTATAGGTACCACCTTTTAACAAGAGGCTACTAATAGAAACCACCACTCTAAAATGAAAATCCTATATGAATATTAAATACAACATTTTCTGCCTCTCTTCAGGAATATTCAAAGCAGACCCAGGGAGAAAGCAAAAAATAAATGAGAGAAGCTTTCTTTCAAGCTTCTCTTCAATACAGACATGTGCATCCTGGGAAATGATATGTTCTAAATGAAGGGATGGTTTACAAAGTGTAATTAATTTAATTGCTTATAATCTCCAAGGATTTCAACATAGATATTAAGAGGGGCTCACAATTTTCCTGGGAATTTTTCCCAATGACTTGTGATGAAAGATGATAAGAAAAAGGAGAGGAAAAAAAACATGAATTTACTTTCACTTTGTGGAGTTTCTTGTAAATAGAGAAGTAATAAGAATTATTTCATAACTGACAAGGGTATGAGATTCTCAGCCCCGTGACTTGTTTCGTTTCCTTTAGAGGGGAATATACGAGGTGAAGCCATGTCAGCATACAAATCACTTCAAAGATTACATTCATTAGGTAAAATACCCTCTAGCTTGGTTAACTTTTAAGCCCTTATGGTCCAAGGAAAGAAGACCCATCAAACCATCACCCAAAAGAATCCTGTGAATCTGAAACTTCCAATATTTTTGCCTTCTCTTTCTACTCAAGCTTCATAGAAAGCCATTTATTTTCCATTTTATAAAGGAGCTCATGGTGTGCTTGTAAAACGGAGAGGAACCTACAGATGACTTTATGTATCTTTTGGTCAAGGATCAAACTTCCCTTCTCTTTCAGCGTTTTCCCCTAACATTACCTGCTCGACAGTTGTCTTCCCATAGGCTTCCAGGTTTAATGGTGAATTTAAACAGTTCTCAAAATGAGTATTTGCAAGAGTAAGTACTGTTGCACAGAATCAAGCTGAATCATACTTCTTAACTTAAATTACTACTCTGTATGTAAAGCTAGGGTTTCTATGGCCTTGATGTGAAATCTGTTCCCTGCATCACGGATCTGACACTCTTATGGAGCCTGTCCTCCTCTAAGTTCCTTTTCTGTTAATTCTACTCTATGGTAGTATTAAAGCCATCCATCTTCCCCAGAGCAATGGATGGACAGAGTTTTATTCCATTAATACATTTATATACTAGCATATCTAGCATAATAACATAAATACAGAATTACGTGTGTCTACAGTCTCCTCCCACTATTCCCACTCTTCCTTCTTAGTCATAATCAGTCCTGCTTGACTCCATATCTTTGACTTTTCAAAACCACTAATCTGTTTTCTATCGTCATAATTTTCTGATCTTGAGACTATTATGTAAATGGAATTATATCTCATGCGACCTTTTGGAATGCCCTTTAAAATGCCATTTTCGGATGCACCATAATACCCATGAGACCCATCTGCATCGTTCTGTATATCAATAATTCAATTCTTTCTATTGCTGAGTAGTATTCCATAGTGTGGATACAGACTGCTCTGTTTAATCATTCATTTCAATGTGGGACAGTTCAGTCCTGTCTTACCTTCTACTATCACAAATACATCTAGGATTGTGTGTTTGTGTGCATGTTAACATTTCTTTGACTCAAATGCTTAAATGTGCAATAAGATGGTATGTAGAATTCAGTGCTCATGGACCTGATAAACTGTATTTCATTGTGAATATACCACTTTGAGTTTTTATCAGTAATGCATGAATAAATCAGTTACACTGCATCCTCACAAGAATTCTGTAATTGAAAATTATGTGCATCTTTTCTTGATAGTCTTCCTGCACTTCCTATGGACAGTAATGCTTCAATGTGCTTATGTGCCATTAATAATATGTGTTCATTTGTAGCATATCTTATTTCATCTTGTGTGTATTTTGTCATTTGTTGCTTATATAATGTATACACATGTATATATCTATATATTCGCAGTCTGAAATTGATCTTTTTATATTCTTAACGAAGGTGGGATATTTTAGAAGATTCAAATTTTAATAAAATCAGTCCTGGGCATTGTTTTTTCTTGTTATTTATTTATATTTAGGAGGATGGTTTGGGGGGTTGTTTGTTCTTCTTTATATGTTATACTTTAGAATTATATAGTTTTAACTAACACTTACTTTAAATATATGATCTATATGGAATTAATCTCTGAAGTATTTGTCCACTTTCTATATGACCTATGGATATTTGCTATTTTTGGTGTTAAACATTGAAAACATTGGGTCATTTTCTAAATTTAAAAACTAAAGAAATACAATAATTGAAAATCCACACTGGTCAACGTTAATGAAATTATATGTTGATCTTAAAACTATAACCAGAAGATGTTTATAGATACATATAACAGCAAACAAAAAAAGATCCATGAAAATATTAATGACTCAGAAATCTCTTAAAAGTTATAAGACATGGCTGCTATTGTGATGCTCTTTATTTTGTAAACTTAGTCCACTTCTCTCTGTATCTTAAATCACAGATGACTCATTTTATAAATTGGATTGTTAATCTTTAAGACATCTTAACCTCCAAACATGTCAATAACAACTGAAAGTGATGGATTTTTCTGATACTGATATTTGACTACTAGGAACTGTAAAGAGAAAAATCAAATTACTTGAATAAACTAATGAGCTCTCAACTGACAATAAATAACTAAACAAAACAGAAAAGTATTGTTTCTTTTCTTTAATATCTTACACATCACAGAATATCTACACCAAAACAGTAACTTCTATCCCATTTCATCTCTTCAGGAATCTCCATTGTGTACACAAGACTGGGCCATGGTCTCTGGATAAAATACCCCAAATCAACACTAATGATTTTTTTGTCTCTAAGTGCCAAATGATTTTGTTGGCTTGTTTAGATTAATCAATGTGTAAGCTTAACCAAGTGATTGAGAAAACGTTCTTGAGAGACAGGTCTGCCTAGGTGCAAATCTTATGTCTGTATGAAAATAAAGAAGTAAATTCTCTCTCTCTCTCTCTCTCTCTCTCTCTCTCTCTCTCTCTCTCACACACACACACACACACACACACACACATATATATATATATACACACGCATATATATACACACACATACATACACACACATATATATACACACACATATATACACACACATATATATACACACACATACATATACACACATATATATACACACACATATATGTATGTGTGTGTGTGTGTGTGTGTGTGTGTGTGTGTGTGAGAGAGAGAGAGAGAGAGAGAGAAAGAGAGAGAGAATACACTTAAACAACTCTTACAGCTAATTTTAAAATTCAATAAGCTATGACCAGGAAATTCTTAGAAAGAGAAATATTGTGCTTCGGAGATACAAGTGGTTCATTCCTACTACTTGGCTTCTGCTCAGAAGCATCAATTGTGCATCTCCGTGTTCTCTTTATTCTCGGCAGCAATAGCTCTTACTCGTAAGCAATTACAGTGTGTAATCACAGCTCCTGGTCCTGGCAGCTTTTGGCCATGTCCTATGTAATTCTGTCCTTTGTTGACACTGTCATCAGAATTATGCTCCTCTCTGGGTTTGTGTTTTGGTTCTATAATTATGATAAAAATATATCCCTTGAAATATAGAATCTAAACCATTTTTATTAATCATTTTATTCATTTACACTTCAAATGATATCCTCCTTCCCAGTTTCCCCTCCATAAACCTCCATCTCATGCCCCTAAAGTTGAATGTATCTGCTTCCATACTATATGCTCCATTAGCATAGCAAAACAGAGAGGGAGGCCAGTGTCGTTCAACAAAAGTAAAGCTTCCTTAATATGTTAGTTTAACACCAAGATATAGCCCTAAATGCCCCCATATACTGTCCTAACAGAACATTTTTTCTATGACATCCCTTAACTCCTAGTAATCCAAAGGCAGTCTTTCCACTCTTAATTCCTTGAGGAAGTTCTGTTTAGGGTCTTGCCTCTCTACCACAGAGGATGCTGATTGCCAGTGGTTGACAATTCAACCATAATAAAGTCTTTACAAAGACTTCAGTGTTAGAAAACCTCACACATAAAATATAATGACTGCCTTTAGATAAGCTAAGAAATATTTCTTCATCTTGGAATTGACCTGATTTCCAGATAGAAATACAGATGACAAAAGATCTCTCTTTATACTTGGATGTTAATTTAATCTCAATTTCTAGTCCGTACTTGAGACTGTGAGCAAGGTGCCCATGGCATCCTCCATTCAGACTTTTCTCGCTGCTTATAACATAGACCAATGTTTTTACACATTTTGAGTGTTCAAGGTCAATTTTGTAATATGCCTGCATGCATAAGTGGCCAAGGAATATTTTCTATAGTAGATGAAGCAGGCCCTCAAACCTTAGCACAACTGATTTAACTATATAAGTGCCAACCAGACCATAAAATTCAGCATATATACAGTATGTCCACCCAAATGAAAGAAAAAGTTAAAAAAAAAAAAAAGACATTATATCAATTTTCTTGGAAGGTTTCTACTTCAATTAACCTTTCCTTTTGGCTCCTATATTTCAACATCTAACTAAATTTTTTTTTCATTTTTTATTGGATATTTTATGTATTTACATTTCACGATGTTATCCCCTTTCCTGGTGTCCCCTCTGGAACCTCCCTCTCCCATTTTCCCTCCCTCTGCTTCTACGAGGATGCTCCCCCTCTCACCTATCTACTCCTACCTCACTGCCCCAGCATTCCCCTATACTGAGGAATGGAGCCTTCACAGGACCAAGGGCTTCTCCTCCTATTGATGCCAGATAATGAAATCCTCTGCTACATATGTGACTGGAGAGATGGGTGGATCCTTATGTACTCTTTGGTTGGTGGTTCAGTCCCTGGGAACTCTGGGAGGGAAGTTGAAAGGGGGCTCCTGAGAGGCTCTGCCAGAGCCTGACAAATACAGATGTGGATGCTTGCAGTCAACCATTGGACTGAGCACAGGGTCCCCAATGGAGGAGTCAAATAAAGGAAATCTAATTATTGTGTGTCTAGGACACCTCATTCATCTATCTGGTTATAGTAGCCAAAAACAACAATAACAACAAAAATCATGTAGTCTGTTGATCTAGAACAGAAGACATTAGAGAAACAATGACATCCCAGAAGCTACCTCAAGCTGAGACTTCATCTTCTCTCACACAGTATGATGGTAGGAAACATTATCAAAAAATGTACATGTGAACTCTAACTGACAAACATGTAGGGGCATCTCCCTGTTAAGAACTAAATAGCTAGGAATGCCTTGGCTTTTGGACTTTCCTCACAAGAACCAATTTCATTTTCAGTACCAAGAATATGTCAATCTTGTAACTAACCTCACTCCTTTGCAATTAAAGTACAAGAAGTTATGGACTTCTAAATAGAAAAAATAATTAGACTTATAAAAATTCTCATCTTACTTTTTATAAAGACTGACTCATATATAAAAAGAGTGCAACCTACTTTAAGGAATTTTAGTTCCCCTATTGGCTCCTTTGATCTGAATAGAAAGACCTATGTTAGTTATTAGGGGGGGGGGGGAGGAATCTATGTACAAAAGCAGAAGTGGAGATGTGCTGTTATCTGGAATCACATGTCTTAAAAGTTATAGGTTATAACACAAAATTAACTTTAATAAATATTTCTACTTTAAATGCATCCAACACCAACTTTATTGAGACAGACAGCTGGTAAATATTTCCTAGGAACCAAGGGAGGATGGTTTGAGAAAAATGGAAATTGAATGCTAACTGGCATAGATTTCTTTTAAGTGTCAAAATATGCTAGATGAGGTTCTGGTGTAGGTCGTCACACAATAAAACTAAATTTGTTTTCAAATTATAGAGTGATATACACTGAATTTGTGAAGGACAAGCTGTATGAGTACAACCTCATTAAATAACTCTTGCCACCTATGATGGCACTTGAGAGGCTGAGATAGGGTGGTTGGGAGCTTGAGAACACCCTAGAATGTATAGCAAAAAGCATGTCTGAAAAATAAAATAAACATTGGAAAAAGAATTCAAGGAGCTCTGCAGAGCTTAAATTTAAGTTCCTTTACATTTAAATTGCCTTCCTTATGTCTTTATGAAAAATAAAACCATTTTACCTGGATCAGGTTCCCCCCGACCTCAGCATGGTCAAATAACCCCAAGCACGTAAAAAGCTACATCATTGTGAACTCAAAGGAATGAAGTTCGCCTTTACCTGTGCTCACTTTGGAAGCCACCGGTCCCATCTACAGCCACGACCATCTCCTCATAAACCCACTCTTTGTTGTACAGATAAAAATATCAATTTGGTCCTAGATTTAAAAGAAGCAGGACTATGATGTGTGTAAAGTGTCCTGTAGCTTTGTGAGCCAAGCAATCTGTGACCCATAAATAATGCAGAGCCCTTTTCTCTCTCTCACTGAATTACGCTTCTGTAGTCCAAGTCTTGATACATGGACAACACAGGATAAAAAGGGGGGGGGGCTACTGGGAGGACTCAAACAGGAAGTAGTGAGGAAAAAGCAAGCCATCCTGCCTTGGGAACTTCACACTCATCACCCAATCGAATTATGAATCATGCATTCTCTCTCTCTCTCTCTCTCTCTCTCTCTCTCTCTCTCTCTCTCTTTTTCTCTCTTTTTGTTTTTTTTTTTTTTTTTAGGCTCAACTCAAAGGCCACATTTTGAATATTTAGCTACTTTATTTAATTATGGAAACAAAGGTGATCTAAAAAGTTCTCGATTTTCCTACGAAGTCCTGCGGGTGTGAATATGGGGTGGTTTCCATGTGACCTCTGAACTTTGAACCACAACCTCCTGGCAGTAAACCGTTCAGCACCTCATTTAATCTCTCTCTTCAGCACTAGAGGAGTCCTGAGAAAGGAAACGGAAAAAAAAAATAATCTGGGGACTTCATCAATTTTTCATGAATTTTCATTTAGCCCCGTACCCCCTCTTCCTTTGGTCGATAGATCAAGCTGCTGTCACATATTTACCACCTGGGGCTACAGCTGCCATCTCTTGAGGCCACCAGGCTGGCTGCATGTCTGGCATGCCCCCCCCCCTTCCTCCCTGCGAAGGCTCTGCTGATACACCACAGCACTTGGTGGGAACTGAAATTCTATCTGCACCTCTGTGCCTGGTGCTCCTGAGGGACCCATTGGAAAACCACCTATTAACTTCATGAGTGCCAGGCCTCTTGCTGGTAGCCCTGTGATTGTGTTTTTGTTCCATTTAAAATCACTTTCTGACTAAATGTCTGCCTCAGAATCAACTGAGTGGAAAGGACTTTCAGAATGGCTCTGAATTTCCTTTCATACAGGTTTAAAATTAAACCAACCAACAATAACACACAACACCAATAAAAAACAGTAATTGGGTAATTTAATTCTAGCTAGCAATACTTGGCCATGAGTGATTTTTGTTGTTGTCGTTTGCTTGCTTTCTTTCTTCTTTCTTTCATTCTTTTTCTGAACTGACCCATTATGTTGGTGAAGAAAGGAGAGATAGATAGATAGATACACAGACAGATAGATAGAAGATAGAGGGTAGATAGATAGAAGATAGAAGGTAGATAGATGAGAGAGAGAGAGAGAGAGAGAGAGAGAGAGAGAGAGAGAGAGAGAGAGAGAGAGAGAGAATATGAAGAATGTGAGTGTGAGAGAGAATATGGTATAGGGACAGGCAGTAGACTTTCATACAAATAATAAAAATAGATTGCTATCAACAGAATTGTGATTTTCATGGCATGCCAGATACAATATTTTCTCATTTAAATAAAAATCAAGGTGAAGTAGAGGGAATCAAACATATGCATAATGTTGCATCAAAATCATTTTATGATAAATGTGCTCAGTTACTATGTCTTATCACAATGAAATTTGACAGAAAGTCCTTCCATGATTTGGGCAAAGTTCAGAGCCACTTTCAGACTCCCTTTGTAGACTAGGAGCCCACATGATCCCACACCCAGAAGAGTAGATCCTGAGATGGTTTTCCCCAGGTTCCTGATATTCAACACAGAGTTTCCTTCTAGAGAACAAGCATTTGCTGCTCTAACCCCACTCTTCCTCTTGCCAGGTCCACTCTCCATCTCTACAAGTCAGGGTTACTTTAATTTACCTCTTACTTTATTTGGAAATATTTTTCTCATCACAACATTCTCCGTCACCCAGATATCTATTCTACACAAATGCCTTCTGTAAGAACTATTTTTGTCATATAGCTCACAATACACTGAAGATAAAACCTTTCCTTAAAACAAGGACTTACTAACTCCCCAAATCGTCAGGCCAAAGCAATACTACCCATGAAGCCAATGGAGTGTATATTTAAATAGAAGCCGGGTACTAAAATCTTTAACTGTTGACAGGGGAGGCAAATAAATACATGAAAAAGTTCAAAAGACGGAGAAAGTTCTTATTTATTTTGAATGTTAAGATTGAGTAGAAATTAGAAACTTTGACAACAGTGTCGTTATCTGTTCAAAGATGAGGTCAATGATAAAAAATTAAAGTTATCATTGTAGTTTGGGCAGTATTCTCCCTCACATGCCTACTATTTCTGGATTTGGTCTATAAGAAAATGGAGATACTAAAATGTAGAGAATTAGGTAATGTGTTACTTCAAAAGTTCACATGTAAATATAAGTAACAGAAACATGTGCAATATTGAATTTGGTTTTGCATTTTATGACCTTACTGTAAGTAAACTTTTGATTTTACCATAAGTAACATTGAGACTCTATTATGTATCTCATCAATAGTTCAAATTTGCAGTTACAATAGCATATGGAATTGCCCGTTGCTTCAATATAACAACATTGACTTTATTCAAATTTAAGCAAAGAAAATTGTTGCAAGCCTTGTACTGACAGTATTCTAGCCATAGTCCTCAGAGAAGCAGAGATTGTGAATTATTCCAGATGATTTACTCTATAGTTTCTTAGTATCAGTGAGAACAAACCAAACTAGTAAGTTTGAAGCAGAACGTATGCGCACATGAGGCCCATGGTGTCTACTTACATGCCACTTCCAGAGATGCATTTCGACTCACTGCTTCACCAAGATAGTTCCTTGCAACACAAACGTAACTCCCTTCATCCGGTTTACTTCTGCGCCCGTGAACAATTCGCAAGAAGAATAAGGATCCGCTGGGCAGAAGCATCCTGTGGGACCTGGGGTCATCCTTGTCTGTCTCCACCCTCTCACCATCCTTGTACCATTCAATGGTGGGAGTGGGCCGGCCCTCTGCTTTACAGTTCAGAGTGGTGGGCTCTCCCTTGGAGACGATGACGTCAGAAGGGTGTTCTACGATCCTGGGGGGAAAGTCTTCTTGACGAAGACGAGATCCTAAAAAACATAATGAAAAGACGATCAGCTTAACACTCTCCCGTCATCGTGTTTCATTTAGATTCACAGTCAAATATTTAGTGGAATAACAAGATTCAATATTTTATCCATATTTTACTTTCTTGTTTTTTTCTATACATCTCTAGATCATCCCAACTCTTTTGTACACGGAGACCATACGACAATAAACTAATGTTAATCTTAGTGGTAAACTATAACATATCAATATAAATGGCAAGCAAAAGTAAAGACAACAAGGCACCCACCATATCCCACTCCATGGAGGGTGGTTTACCAGGTTGAAAGGAGGACCAAGGTGAATGGGACTGACTGGCTTCTTCTAACCATACTGTCTACCAGGAAGCAAACCATGGGCAGAAGCCCAGCACCATTAAAGCACAGAAAACCCAGACCTTGTATACATCATGTTGTTCACTTAGAGAGGAACGTGAAGCAGCTAGTAAGGTTTCAAGTTAGTCTGAGATGTGTGAATTCAGTTCTGTATGCACACTGAGTTAGACATGCAGTAGCATGACCTTCTGTGAAAGAATTAAGTGAATAAATAAGTAAAGGAGTAAACCATTTTGCTTTACAGTATCACCCATGGAAAGCAACAGGGAAATTTTTGCTTGAAATTCAAAATACTAATTAACATACTTACTAAATAAATATAAAAATATATAAATAATAAATAAAAATAGATCCATGATGAGAAATACTGTAGTGGAAAATGAAGAAATATATTTTGTATGTTAATATAAATACAGATAAAATTTGATATCTCACCATAGGGTAAGATTGAAATGCCCTGCTTTTAAGTGAATGTTATCTATCTGTCACACTTGGATGAGTTAAAAATGGCAAAATTAAGATATTAGTGTCTGGTAATACATATAATCTACCAAAGGGTAATTAGGTGACTGTGGGTATCATACTGGGGTGAGGTTTTGTAGACTGTTTTATAGACTGCTGTTTTTATAGACTGAGTTAGGTTTGTTTTTTTATTTTTTGTTTCTTGTTTGTTTGTTTTGCCAAAGTGAATTGCCTGTGAATGTCTCTAGCTATCTGTCTTTCGTTTCTTCTATACACACCAATCAATATGCTACTTGTTACTCTGTGATGCAGGCAGGATGCCCTCATTCATGGCCAAGAGTTGGTTCTATGACACCGAGCCTAAAGTATCCTCTTAATTGATAAAATACCCAGGTATTTTGTAACAACAGTAAATATGCTAATACAAATACCCATGATATTCTTACAATGCAACAAAAGCTGAACCATCAAATCTAGGTATTTTAAGATCAAAATTGTGCACTATGCTCTGCTATGGATACTTTTAAGTCTGTTTTTTTTTTTTCTTTCTCTTAGGATATATTTGATAATTTATGTAAAGCCCTGGATCTAGTGTTCTCAGCAGCTGTGAGCCACACAAAAAGAGTGGGGAAAAACAAGTCCCCTGTCCTTGGATAGAACAACAAATGAGCTTAACCAATGTCTGTGCATTTTTGACTTTCAAATGCTCACTGTTTCAGATACCATACTGTATTGACGGAGATGGCTTCCAGATGAATCAAAAGGATATTCTAAAAGCAACAGCTATGCAGAGGTAATAATGATGATCCATAGTGGGGAATCTTACAGTTTTTATTATAACATTCCATGCAGCCACCTATATTTACACATCTTTGATCAGATAGGACAGACCATATGATACATCTGGAGTTCTGGCTCACTCCTTGTGGAGGAATATCCTCATAGAAGCAAAGCGGACAGGGGACAGAGAGGATGGGATGGGAGTATGTCTAGAGGGATAACCAGGAAGGGGGATATCATTTTAAATTTAAACAAACAAAATGATTAATTAAAAAAAAAGAATCATAGGGCTGGGGTCATGTGATTCTGATTCATAAGATAATAATAATAATATTAATAAAGATAGGCAATAAGATTCAGTGTGATTCTCATTGACTTTCAAATCATCTAAAATGCACAATTTAATTAATAATCAGAACTTCATTTGCTCATGATCTTACCTTCCATTTTGGAAGAGGAGATATATATATATATATATATATATATATATATATATATATATATATATGGTGACAACCTACCAGTTTTGTTTAATCAGATCTAGCAAAGAAACATATAGATTGTAAGCATCAGGTGACTCCAGCAAAATTTGCAGGGCAGAATTTTAGAGTTGATTTACTAGATGTGGTAAGTTCGGTCAGGAGTTCACAATCTGAATGAGACCAATGTGGGGTATCTATCATACAGACTGTGCCCTTAAAGCAAGTAATGTGCTACCGAAGCCTTTCCTCATTTATAATTTTAGACTTTAAATGTAATTATCAGGCCTGCAACAGTTAAGTAGAGCAGAAAATAAAATTGGAAAAGTCTCATCGTTCAAACAAAGACAGATCAAAAGGAAGACATACAGGAATGATAAAGTCAGAATGTGGATTTTAGGATAAAACTGAATGTGTGTGGATTCGATATGAGTGCCCTCAGATTATGATAATACGAAGTTACAGCTCTAGGAGAGGGCTAATAAATAAGTCTCAAGTAGCTCCAAGAACTATTTGTAACTGTATATGAAAAATGGGTGTTTTGGTGGGGGGTGTTGAATACAATGTGGTGTGAATGGTGATGGACGACATAAGCTTCACTATGTTTTAGAGAGGTCTGGGCCTTTAAATTATGAAAGACTATAAATCCTCGTGGTATAAGCAAGTGACTCAATGATGTCACAGAACACACAAAAGCTGTGATGTCGGCAGAACTCAGTGGGGATGACACTACCAGCATTCACGAGGAGTGCTCATCACCCCGAGGGCTACCGAACGCTGGAACCTAAGAGCGTTTTAACACATTTTGTGGTCCCAAAGGAGTATAAAAGACACAACATAAAGGTGAAGAGATCACAGCAACCAGAATGTGGTCTCAGACGTCCGACATCTATACGTGCACTGTAAACAAGATTCCTTCCTTATCAAATAATAACAGACTTAACTTAGGGTGGCACTGAATAGAGAACATCATTTAGGTTCTCTTACTAAAGGAAGAAGATATGGTGGGAACAGGAGGTAACAAAAGAGAAGAAATAAGAAGGAAGGGGTAGAAAAAAGGAGGAAATGTCTGAGGAAGACAGGAAAGAAAGGGCCATGGGTTATGAGGCTAAAAAACATGCACCATTTGCTCCTACTTAATATTGACTGACTCTACCAAAAATATATGTTTAGTTTCATTATTATCACCACTTGACATGTCTATCTTTTTATTGGCTGACAAACTCTTTTCTCTGAATTTCAAAAAAAAATTCCTCACTTTTATATTAGTGCTAACAATAAACTCATAATGTAAAATATTCAGACAAGAATCTTGAACAGATACACAGGCAAACAAGCAATAGCTATAGAATTCAGAGTGACCTTGTAGCTGAGATCAAATCTATTATCTTTACATTTCTCTTTTATTAATTGAGAAGTTGATTTTTAATTAAAATGTTTTATTAAACTCACACTAGCTCTTATCAAAGAAAGGAAATGGGGAAATTTTAAAGGCTCCTAAAGATAATATCCCAATGGTGAAAGTAGCTGTGATGTAGTCATATGAATTCTCCATAACTGAAACCATTGTAGGAACAGAAAAGAAACTTAAGAGCTTTCATGTATAATGTTCCAGATGCCATTAAAACATCAACAGAAGGGCAAGGAGAGTTTGCACACTGGGTGTACAGTATCCTTTAAAAAATATTTTCTAATAAAAAGAACTACCTGAATGCCACTACACATAATGTATTTATTAAACACCTGCCTTTGTTTTCAAAGGTGATCCACCTAGAATATCTTTGAATATGAAATGATTCACAAATGTGTATACCATCCATGCACCAGGACCAAGTCAATCTGTATTTTCCAAGTTTACCTGGAATTACCTGGGCCCACAGAAAAACCTTGAGATGTTTCTTTTCTTTTATTTGTGTGTGTGTGTGTGTGTGTGTGTGCAGATAGGTGTGGGAGCACATGTGTATTTGTTGCATGTGTACATGTGTTTGCATGTACTTAGAGGGCAGAAGTTATAAGCTCTGTTCTTTGATTTCTTTCCTCCTTCTCTTTGAGACAACTTCTCTGAAGGAACCTGGGGTTCTCTGTCCAGGCTGGCTGGCCAGAAGGCAAGCTGCCATGATAATTCTGAAACACAAAAATTCCTGGTTTCTACAATGAGTGGGTGGCAGTGAACAGGTGCAAGAAGCTGTAATATTAGAGTTCCAACCCAGACAAGATAATGCATTTAGATACACATATATTCCAGCATCCCACAGGGATATCTACAGATGTCCTGTTGACCACTCTCCTGAGGATGTCTACTTGCATAAAGAATATTTTTCATTATTCAGAAATGTTTTAATGTTTTTGGAAAAAAATTCCTTCTCTAAATTTGAGTGCTTAGTTACTTTTTTAAATGTTGTGCCAGTGAGGTAACTTGGAACTTATGAATGCAGTTACATTTTGCTTTATTGAGTCAATAACCACTCATGTCCTTCGAGCACTATAGAAGTTTTTTTTTCTCAGAAGTGAGGTCACGTGAAACAAGGACAGTCAAGCATCTAGAAGTATGCTTCTTGACAAGGCTTTCTAAAAAATGCTCCCACCTTGTCCGTCAGTAAGAAAACCACCATTTCTGGAGATGTGATTTACTTTTTGTACTGGCTAATTTTGTGTCACCTTGACACAGCTGGAGTTATCACAGAACAGGAGCTTTAGTTGAGGAAATGCCTACATGAGATCCAACTGTAAAGTATTTTCTCAATTAGTGATCAAGGGGGAAAGGCCCCTTGTGGGTGGGACCATCTCTGGGCTGGTAGTCTTGGGTTCTATAAGAGAGCAGGCTGAGCAAGCCAAGGAAGCAAGCCAGTAAAGAACATCCCTCCATGGCTTCTGCATCAGCTCCTGCTTTCTGACCTGCTTGACTTCCTTGGTGATGAACAGCAGTATAGAAGTGTAAGCTGAATAAACCCTTTCCTCCCCAACTTGCTTCTTGGTCATGATGTATGTGCAGGAATAGAAACCCTGACTAAGACACTTTTCATTCACACACATACATACACACGTCTCTGTGAACTTTGGAACCTCCATAGGTCAACCAATGGCTTCCAATATGCCCTGACTTTTTCTGATAGAAGAACTTTCTTACAAATGACAAGTAGAGTGGGAAGTTCTTTTGCTACAGCAAAATTTCCAGAGTGTCTATTTTTTCCATCTTAAAAAGTATGTAACTGTTCATCGTAGTTCATCATAATAATTCTGTTCACAGTAGTTTGCCATAAACTTCTTTACTACCAAAATTAATACAGGAAAATGACAATAGTTATAGCGATGCTTAAGTGAATAGGTGACGATGGTAACATTATCTTCATCCCAGCTTGATAACTAAAATAACATGACATGGATTAGTAAAGGCTGCTTGACACTCAAGTAAAAATCAGTATTCCAGAAATGATGGATAAGGTCATTACTTAACTACTATTAATGTTTTTGCTTATCATGTTTTTGTGCTATATATCAAATATGAACATCTCATTTAAGTTGTTTCCATAGACTAAAAGAAACACCTAAAAAGATGTTCAACATCCTTAGTCATCAGGGAAATGAAAATCAAAACAATCCTGAGATTCTACCTCATGTCAGTCAGAATGGCTAAGATAAAAATCTCAGGTGACAGCAGATGCTGGAGAGGATGTGAAGAAAGAAGAACACTCCTCCATTGCTGATGGAATTGCAAGCTGGTACAACCACTCTGGAAATCAGTTTGTTGGTTCCTCAGAAAATTGGACATAGAACTACTGGAGGGTCCAGCTATACCACTCCTGCCCATATACCCAGAAGATTCTCCAACATGTATTAAGGACACATGCACCACTGTGTTCATAGCAGCTTTATTTATAATATCCAGAAGATGGAAAGAACACAGATGTCCCTCAACAGAGGAAATGATACAGAAAAGGTGGTACATTTACACAATGTAATATTACTCAGGTATTAAAAACAATGAATTCATGAACTTCTTAGGCAAATGGATAGAACTAAAAAAATATCATCCTGAGTGAGGTAACCTAATCAGAAAATAACACACAAGATACACATTCACTGATAAGTGGATTTAGCCCAGAAGCTCTGAATACCCAATACAAATTCACAGACCAAATGAAGCTCAAGAAAAAGGAAGACCCAAGTATGGACACTTCAGTCCATCTTAGAAGGGGGAACAAAATACCCATGGGAAACGATACAGAGACAAAGTGTGGAGAGGAGACTGAAAGAAAGACCATACAGAGGCTTCCCCACCTGGGGATCCATCCCATATACAGTCACCAAACACTGAAACTATTGGAGGGACCCCACCCTGCTCCCCCTGCCCACTCACTCCCACTTCTTGACCCTGGCATTCCCCTCTATGGGGCATATAAAGTTTGCAAGACCACGGGGCCTCTCTTCCCAACGATGGCTGACTAGGCCATCTTCTGCTATATATGTAGCTAGAGACATGAGCTCTGGTTAGTTCATATTGTTATTCCATCTATAGGGTTGCAGACCCCTCCAGTTCCTTGGGTAATTTCTCTAGCTCCTCCATTAGGGTCTCTGTGTTCTATCTTATAGATGACTGTGGGCATCCACTTCTATATTTGCCAGGCACTGGCATAGCCTCACAAGAGATAGCTATAACAGTGTCCTTTCAGCAAGTTCTTGCTGGCATATGCAATAGAGTCTGCGTTTGGTGGCTGATTATGCGATGGACCCACAGGTGGGGCAGTCTCTGGGTTGTCCATCCTTTTGCCTTAGCTCCAAACTTTGTCTCTGCAACTTCTTTCATGGGTATTTTATTCCCTATTTTGGGGAGAAATGAAGTATCAACGTGTTGGTCTTCTTCTTGATTTTCTTGTGTTTTGGAGATTGTATCTTGGGTATTCTAGGTTTCTGGGCTAATATCCATTTATCAGTGAGTGCATATCAAGTGAGTTCTTTTGTGATTGGGTTACCTCAGTCAGGATGATATCCTCCAGATACATCCACTTGCCTAAGAATTTCATAAATTCATTGTTTTTAATAGCTGAGTGGTACTCCATTGTGTAAATATACCACATTTTCTGTATCCATTCCTCTGTTGAGGGACATCTGGGTTCTTTCCATCTTCTGGCTATTATAAATAGGGCAGCTATGAACATAGTGGAGTATGTGTCCTTATTACCAGTTGGAACATCTTCTGGGTATATACCTACAAGAGGTATTGCTGGATCTGCTGGTAGTACTATGTCCAGTTTTCTGAGGAACCACCAGACTGATTTCCAGAGCGGTTGTACAAGCTTGCAATCCCACCAGCAATGGAGGAGTGTTCCTCTTTCTCCACATCCTCACCAGCATCTGCTGTCCCCTGAGTTTTTGATCTTAGCCATTCTGACTGGTATGAGGTGGAATCTCAGGGTTGTTTTGATTTGCATTTCACTGATGATTAAAGATGTTGAACATTTTTTCAGGTGCTTCTCAGCCATTCGATAATCCTCAGTTGAGAATTCTTTGTTTAGCTCTGTGCCCCATTTTTTTTATTTCATTCATAATTTAAAATGTATTCTGCATAAATTCTTCAAATTTTTCATCTCCTTTTTTAGAAAATTAGGATTATTTTTATTTTTTATTAATTAATCTTTTATTCATTTACATCCCTAAACTTTCCTTGTTGGTCACAGGGAACGGAAGAAAATTAAGATTCATAAAAATATTTCTTTAAATTTCTCAATTGTACATCAGCTCTCACTGTAATTTATAGTAGTATTAAAGCTCAAATATAATCTCCAGTTTTGTCTCCATCATCTTGTTCTATTCAGTACCATTGTTGTTAGTTTTAATCACTTATGTGAATATTATAATTTTTAGCTATTCATATCCAAGACACTGACCTTGACAAATCAGGCGGCCCTGGTGACAGCTAAAGCAGAGCTCTTTTGTATAACTTATAATCAGTAACTTTAGATGATTGAATGAAGAAGCAGACATATGTATATGTATATATATATATATATATATATATATATATATATATATATGTGTGTGTGTGTGTGTGTGTGTGTATGAATATATATATATATATATCACTGAAGAGAAATCTTTATTTAAATGTATTCCAGGAAATTTTGATGGTGCTGTTCCTACAGAGAAATTAATCTCCTATCTTATAAATTCATTTTCTAACAATTTGATGAGAAAGCAATGAATTCACCTGGATATCCATCCAGTTCAATTTCAAATCAATTCGCTCCATCTTAATGGTGGAAGACATTCTCTGTAACGTGTGATTTCCCACCAAATCGGAGGTCTTCATGGGCTTGACTGACTTGCCTTAGAGTGACAAAAGCATTCCCTATTTCTGGAAAGATACCTTTGAAATTTAGTTTCTTATTATCAAATTTATAATCCCATGTCATGGTTTAAAATTGCATTGACTTTATAAGATATGATACAATGAAACAATCTCAAACACATTAAATTGTATAATAACGTTCAGCTTTCTAAGAAAATGATTGACATCAGTCTAATGACCATGATAAGCTCTTAATGGATGGGTCACATCCGGGCCTGATATTCTACTTCCTAACCAATACATTTTGAAAATTCTTTTCAGTGACTTCAATCTCCATGACCATAACTACTAAAGACCTGAGTTAATGTCTAAAAAAAGATAATAATAATAATCTCCCATTCCCATCATCACTAACATTTTAACACACATGATACATTTTTAAAATATTTTGGTTTTTTTGTTTAGAATGGTCAACAAATTTACCAACTTGAAACTTTTTATCAGAAGCCAAAATTAAATTTGAAAATCTTCATTTAAGTTAGGCACAAATTCCTTTCCTTATATAATAAAGGAGGGAGATTTGAAAGAAAAAAAAAAACAGAATTGGAGATATGGTTATGAACCAGTTTCTAGAAGCTGTAACAGATAAATTATACAGAAAATAATATTAACTATCAAAAATCAAGTGTGTTAGAATCCTTAGATCCAAGGGATGAGCATGCATGTAGAAACCTGACTGGGTGTGGAAGGAACAGCTCAGTGGGTGAAATGTTTGCTCTGTGAAGCCCACAGCTGTTTAGCATTGCCTGGTTGTACACTTCTATAATCCGGGAAGTCTTACAGGATACTGCTGAGTGGATCGGACTGGAGATGCTCCAGAGGCTCACAGAGCAGCTAGCCTACCATATGCAACAGCATAACAACAGCAGCAGCAGCAACAACAACAACAACAACAGCAACAACAACAACAACAACAACAAAGCTGTCTCAACCATCACTGAGACTTCTTCCCCCACCCCTGACCTCTTACATGCACTGTGCCACACACATACCCAGGCTCACAGAGACACACAAATACTCATAAAAAGATTCTTATTTTATACTTGCTTATTTTCAGTCAACACCCAACCCTAGAAAGAGTTAATTGGTTTACAATGAATCTCATGAAGTGAATTATTTAATTTCTTAACATTATTTGTGTTGTATCGTTTTGTTTGTTTTGTTTTGTGCTATGTTGTGTTGTTTTGTTTGTTTTGTTTTGTGAGACAGGGTTTTTAGTGTAACCTTGGCTGTCCTAGAACACGTTTTGTAGACCAGGCTGCTCTCAAACTCCCAGAGATACAACAATCTCTTGTCTCCTGAGATTATAGGCACACACCACCCCTGGCCTTAGCATTATTCTTTAGCCACAGAATGCTTTAGAGGGGTGAAACCTAAGAGTATAATACAAATTCGTGCAGATTTTTTGTAAATGGCATGCCCTATGTTTGGCAGCTAATAAAGTTTCTCTCTAAGTCTAAGAACTCAACTGAAAGTGGCTCTTACTACATACTGCAGGGAAGTATGGAACCCCAAGCTACTCACCATCTCCAAGGTTTAGTTTACTTCTTTTAATACAAGGTAGCACCAACCAGAGAACAATGTTGAATATACTGATATCGTTGAATGCTATGCAATCCATCAACCAGTCAATGGTTGCTATTACTGTGGGGTTCCATGGTTTAATTGGTGTAACCTCTATTGCTCTACTGCCACTGTGTCCAAACAACAAAGTGCCTCTTCAGAGGCTGCAGTCCTTCTGATGCAGTAACTGGCCTGCAGAAATACAGCTTGCGTACATCTGCACTCTTAGCTTCTGCTGCTGTCTATTGCTATTCAGCGAACTCCAAGTCATTCTGAGTGATATATTTAATAGTACATCCTGAAGCACCCAAGTCATTCAAGTTCAGCAGGTTGATCAACTTAGGTGATGGGCTGTCTACTGTTCTAAATAGGAATGCATCGTGTTTGCCATCAATAGGTCGCATAAATGCATTAAGCAGTCAAGTAAACTTAGAATGCTCACTTTAGTGGACATCAAAACGTTCAAAAGCCACAGAAAATATCCACTACAGCTCACAACAAACTAGACATTCAGGATTCAAGCACCAAGTATTATTGTCTAGGCATGCCAATGAACTTATTTTTAAGTTGTGCTCATTCTCGCGTGAACAAATATCAATGCAGAGTGATTTTTTTTCCACTTCTCATAGTGACTTTTGCATTGTTTTCAAATATTGTAGCAAAATATATCTCTTGTGATATGAATAGGATTTCACGCGAACCTGTAAACTGATGGTTAATCCTTGAATGCTGTCTATTTCTTCCTAGATTTTGCCTCAGAAGTTTAGTGAGGATGAGGAGACATCAAACCTTACTTTCTGAAGACTCACTCACATGACTTAAACTGCATAAAAGGAAGATGAATATTACAACTTTATCTCACATTACCAATAGTTTCAATGGATAGACAAAATGAAATTATACTCTTTTCCCCCAAAGCCCACATTTTTTTCCCTTGAAACGTCTATATTATCACAGTAAGACATTGTGTACTTTAAAGTAAAACTGCACTTTGTGAAATAAACGACCCACCTCGGAGAGCAACACTGTGATCTCAATGGATGAAGTGTTCTCTAGAATGGTGGGAGTGGCTGTACTAAATTCAGTTTTTCTTTGTATTGCATAATGACATGTCCCAGGCTTTGCTGTAGCCTGTACCTTGGGGGGAAGGAGCCTTGCAAAGGGAGCTAGCTGAATACCGCTTGTATTATCACATTGTCTTTGTCTATCAGGCTCAGAGTGAATGGATTTTACAGCTCAACAAGCTGAATGGAGGTGATCACCTCATATTTCTGCAGCATGCAAACCCAAGTTCATATTGTTTCTCATCGCAGTAAGAGGAAAATGCTCAAAGTAGGTATGCGAAACAGCCTCCAAGCTTCTCTACTGTTGATGATCCTACAGAAATATTTAAACTTCAGATTTTCTTTAATTTTGTGTCATTAATTCAGTAAAATAATAAATATATACAGTTTAAGCAACTGTCCTGGAGGAAAATATTTTCCAAGTCTTTATTTTGTTAAGCACAATGATGCTGAAAAGCCAACCACAGCAAGGCTACGTGAATGACTGGTTAGGCTTAGAGTACTACCTAGAGGAATGATAGCAGATAAGGCATATGAGTTACGTTAATGGTCAGGGCACATTTCACCTAGGGATCTACTTTCCTCTTAGTTTTTACTATTCATGATATCTCTTGAAGGCTTTTAAAGTAAGTGGTTTAACAGAACTTTAAATTTCCTATCAAGCGGTGTCTTCAGTTTCAGAAGAAAATGACTAGCAGATAATATCACTGCTGCAGCAGAAATCTTGAGTGTTGTTTTCAGTAAAAAGACTCAGTGTGAAGGGGAAAAAAGGAGCTTAGTTTTCCACTGAATGGCAAAAAGCATCAGGCAAGAGTGCTGTAAATGTCTTCGGATGACCTTTTCTCTGCTTGAGTTGTGTGCTATGAAACTTTAAAGGACACAATTCATTGGGTCTTTCAAAAAACATCTTCCATCTTCAACAAACTTATGGAGGAAAAAAAAAAAAGTGGTACATTCCACTCAGTCCATTTACTTTGAAGCTTTATCAATGAGGGATCATGTGAAATTGATCATCGTCGGTTTATGCAGGTTCTTAACATGTGGTATGAGATTAACATCACTGAGACACATCAAGTGCAACACTTTCTTGTTGCAAGGCGAAGGGAGTAGAACACAAGGAATTGTACTTGATTAGACTGGAATCAGAGACGAGGCTGAGAAACAAGTGTAGGAAGCAGCAGTCAGCCGCAGTGATGTGAAAGGCATAGGAAAGACAGCTTAGAATAGGATATGGTTTAAAACTACAGATGTTGTCTTCATCATCTTGTTTTCTGTGCATCCGATTTTGATCAGTGGGATTTTACAAAAAAAGCTGGAATGAATAAACTTGAAGAAAATGGGAAGTGTGCAAGTTTAAGGACATAATGTGGCTCTTTTACCGAGGGGACAAGTGTGTGTGTGTGTGTGTGTGTGTGTGTGTGTTTACTTGCTTCCAATGGAGAAATACACACTATGTTAGTTTCATATAAATTTCTAACATAAATGGAAGAACTACATGAACCTTCCCAATCTTTCAGTTGTATGTAAATTTCTCAACTGAGTTTAGACAGAGTGTTGTAATTTTGGACTAAGCTAATGGCTCCCCAGGTAAGTGTGGCTTAATCCTCTGATCCTCTCCTCAATACTTCCCAAGGAGCTCATTCTGTCTCCTCCTGTCAGTTATTATCTCTATGACAACAGCCTCAAATCTCTCTGATCTCCAGCTAAGGAAAACTGTAGGCTTTTCTTAGGAGTTCACCTGCAGGCTCATTGAGATTTCAGATTCTATTTCTCAGTTGAATGGCCTAACTCCTGTCCTAGTCCAAATCCTCAACCTCCTCTACTTTCTGGATTCATCTCCAGCTTTTTTCAAGTTCCTAAGTAGACAATAACCCAGTGGTAGGGTTAAACTCTTCAGTGGCGTTGGTATCTACTTTAGCTTAGATCTCTATGGAATCTTCCTTTTTCTCCAGACATATACCTGTTCCCTATTCCCACTCCCACCAGCTCCCTTAAAACTCAGTTCCACAATATCATGACCCAAAGCATATAGTTTCTCTGATTTAAATATCTTTTCTCCTTCCACTTTTTTCTTAAATTCTGCAAAAATATGTAAGAATTTCCGTTATCTAGGTAAGTGTTTTTTTTTTTTTTTATTGACGTTTTCTGAATTCTTCCACCTCCTTGGTGAGCAGAAATCCATTTATCTTGCCAGCTGACTTACAAATTGGACCTTTCTCAATCCAGTTTACACATTCAGGATTAAGCAAATTGCTCTCTGAGTCTTACCACTCAAGTGCAAACTCTGGACTTCAATGCCAATTCTCAGCCTGTATTTGGACATTTATTCATGTTGCCAAAGGGCCTTTGTGCCTCTGACTGACAGGTCAAGGTGCCAGAAATCTTTTATTGCATTAACAACTTGATCGTGTTACTTATTTTCTGAGTTTAAAAAAAAAATGCATTGACTGCAAGGGCAAACAGTTGAAATGCAGAATCCTATATTTCATCCAGGTAACTTGACCCTGCTCTATTTATCTAAATCGCCCACGTTCTCTAGAGCACATGGGTCAGCTGTGTAAGATACAACTACTGAAGTAACAAGGCAAGCAATGGCGCAATCTGGCTCATGGTTTTCCACTTTGTTTATGAGTACTTTTAAATATATATATATAAAAAAACCCTATATATTATCTACTAACTAGGGGCCTTAATTAACCCCTGGACATTACTCCTGAGATCATTAGTAGAAACAAAGACAGTAGTTACATCCATGCAGTTGACATATGTTCATCAGCCTTGCTGTTTGTATGTCCAGCATATGGAATTTGAGCTCTACTGCACAAAAACACTGAAGCAAATTTCAGAGGGAAAATATATCAATTATCTAAAGTCTATCAACAATCAGCAAAGGAGGAGGCTGTATCTAAGTTGTCATTAGTTTACAACCAAGCGATTACTTTAATTATCCTCATCGGGTCTCAGAAAGATATTAAACACCCAATGATCAGTCACAGAAACAAAGGCATGAATAAGAACACATGTAGGACTCCTCCAGGCTCAATAAACTCCACCTTGATGTACTGATGGCTGTTAATGAACGGCTACCACCAATTAGACAAATAACAATTAGATTGAACACGGGAGTGTCAAAACAGGAACAAGGGATTGACCTCCACAGTCTAAATTATTTTTAGCTGTTATTTAATTTCTCACATGATAGCATGAGACAAACTTCCCTGATTTTTCCCATCACCCATTGTGTTTTATCCTCTCCATTGTGGAGTCTCCAGGTCGAGAGGTTTTCCTTCTCCTTTTCTGAATTTTCTGGCTTGCTGGTTGATACTTTCATTAGGATCAACTGAAATCAATGAGTCCAGATTAGAAATATGAGCCTAATACAGTATCTAAATGTGGGATCATAGAAGGCAGTGTGCACACACTCAGCCACATTCATATAGCCCTATATTATAGTCAGGCCTGGCTCTCAAATAACACACTGTCTTTGCAGAAGAAGAAGGAATTTTAAAGGTATTAGAAGAAGCTGAGTCTTTGAAAAATTATAAAACACATCCAAGTGGGAGAGCACAGGAATGATGCATGTGGGGCCCCAGTAGCTTAGGTCAGGCATGTATTGTTCATATTTATTCCCATAGTAGTCACACTGCTGAAAGTGATCATGACCAAAGGAATATTCTCCAACAAACCCCAAATTTTACAACACTTAATAAATATGCTCTTACACACGCCATTGCCTTCCCACGCTTAACAAAAATAGAAATTCTCCCTGCTCGTACTGGCAAGCAGCCTGCATCTGTCTGTACCATGATTATTTCTGAATGACTTGGCACAACCTTTAATGCTGGGCTTCTTGCATCACAGGATTCTATGTTCCATTTTTGTCCTGTCTTTACCGCTCTGCTCGCCACGAGTTGTAGTTCCCTGATTATTATTAATACCCACAGGCATTTCTCTACGGCTGTCCTTGGAGTCCACACTTCCCCAAGCTACTCCAGAGGTGAAATCACATGGAGCCTCCACTTCCTCAGGTCCCTTGGATGGGATCCAAGGCAGATCGGCCTTCCTTATGGCAAGTTTTACTGTGGTAGGCAAAGGTGTAATAACGGAGCTTCATGTCAATGACCATTGGATTGTAATGGATCATACTCCCAGCAGTCCACGAGTATTTAAAATGATGCTTCATTTACTTCCAATTCACTGAATATTTTTCTATTACAGACACTATGTGCCCAAATATGATAGTGCTAATAATCTGCAATTTTCCATAGACCCATATAGCTAGTTAACTGACTTTAAACTCTCACATTCATTCACAGTCCTGGGAACCACATTTACTTAATTTCTCTCAAAGAGGACTCTGACACTCAATATTCACATCAAATATATTCTATTAGACCTAGTACATGTTGCCAGTGAACATTTTATAAAAAGCAGCATGTATAATATGCACATGTAATTATATTATCAGAGTTACACATTCTTTTATGCAAATGTACCCAGCCATTAATGCAAGACTCTCATCAACTATGTGTTTATAGAGAGAAAGACAAAAGCAAATATTTTGAAACTTGCTGCCCTGGTGCCAGAGGCAGAGGACACAGGTCTATCCTCACAGTCGACTGTAAGGAGCAGAGCTTAAAAGAGCTTTCTAATTCTTGGCAGAATAACAAATTCTCAGGCAGAGAGGGGATAGGGGTGAGATTTTTTCTTCTGTAAGTAACTTAATGAATGAAGTACTAATTAACATTATGGCATTGATAAATGGAGAGAGAGATTAGGGATGTACTCGATATTCAGACCTTTGCAGATGGACTGTCAAAGCCACATTAATTCCTATCTCATTTGGAGCATCTGCTTCGCACGTAATCCACTGGCCCTTGGTACGAACAACACAAACTGTTGTGACTCAATTCGATTTATATCAATCTAATTTCTTTTAATCCAATTTGTATTCCAATCAACTACCTTCTAATCACTTAAATCTTCAGCCTCCATCTGGTAAATTTTCCCTCAAAATTAACAGAGCAGATGCCTCGGCGATTGTCTTCCACAGTAGAGCTAATCAGACCCTTGCAGTGGCCTACCGAGTCCCCTGAATGGGTACGTGACTTATAGTGGTGCCCTTCCAGTTACAAACACCATGAGGTAGGAAGATCATTTTATCTAACATTAATTGGTTCATTTGCATAACACTGCTTGGGAAGAAAAACAGGATTCAAAAGCCAAGAGAAGAAAACTACCAGGAGAGCAAAACCGGCTCACTTGTCAACAAAGCTTTACCACTCAACCTGTCTCTGTTTAGGTTAACAAACTAGGAATGAGGAAATTATTTATTACCTAAAGGACTCCAGGTCACTTCTGCACTTGATTAGACAACAGGAAGTTTGTCTAAGAGCCACAAACTCATATGGACACTCAACTTGATAAACCGACACTTTCTTAAAGTACACTTTTGAATTAGAGAACTAAGCACTAATTAATCCCCTAAAGCTTGTGAAGCTAGTGAGATGTGAACAACAATAACAACAAAAAAAGGCTTCTGGAGAGGGCTGACATTTGCACCCAGAGAACTTCCACACTGAATTGTAACTAAAGTCTCAAATCAAAGCTCTGCGAAGGTCAGAACATAGAATGACCCCATAGATTGACCAGCATTACCTGTGGAACACCCAGTGCTATGCTGAGGACTTATATAGAAAACAAGGAAATAAAGGTTCCAGGACAGAAAGAGGCAAAAACCGCAGTAAATTACACTTCATGGCAGTCTAAATTCAAGTCTTAGTTTTCATTAATTTAACCTCATATTTGCTATGTTTCTTACTATTTCTAAACACTAAATTTGTTCTTATAAATTTCAAGACATTGTCAAGTAAAGATGTTAAATTATCCATTGTGGACACATGGGAAATTAGCCTCAAAATACTTTTGCTATTAGACAAACAAAGCATATAAGTTTAGCCAGTAAACTGTAAAATTAGAATGTCTGTCTTTTTGGAGTGAATTTTGACTAGTAGGGCAGTCTTAATGTCATGACACAAGCAACGGTGTCATAATCCTTTCATAAAGAAAAAAAAAAAAAAAACTCCTATCAGTGGATGAATTAAACCATTTAAACCATTGACTGTTCAACCTAACTACTCTTATAACTGACTAGAGTCAGGTCACAAAATGGCATATAGGAGGCAGAGTCACTGGTTTCCCTAAGAAACCATTGTGATTGAGCTGGAGACGTAAGAGAACCCAGTGAATTTGGAGCGGTAATAGCCTACAGTCAATATATATCACAGTCTTAAGACACTGAAGGTCATAAAGCTCTTAACGAAGAAATCTAGCACTTCTGAGCTCATCTTAGGTTAGATGACTCTAGACTCATAATGTGAGATGCAGACCTGAGAGGTAACAACCTCGTGGGATGTACTCATGCTCTTGGCAATGCACTGTGACATTGCAAGAGTACTATCTTGTATCCTATGCTGTGAGTTGAAAATGTCCTAATAGGCATGGTATGCTCAGATGAGCACCTGGGACAACATGTTCCAGAACACAGTCAGCTGAAAGATGAAAGCTACTACATGCAGTTACATGCTCACAGGTGTCTGCAGGTATATTAATTGACCATAGCTAAAGGACGGTGTCAGTTTTCTCAATAAAATCTACAGCTTCCAGTGGAAAAAAAATGTTGTAACTAAAAATCGGTTTTGGATACTAGAATTAGGTCTCTCTATGAATGGAATGTGAAGATGGTACATAAACTACTCTTCACTATCAAGATACAATAATTTAAAGTCCCTCTAAGAACTCAGGAGAAATGTGGTCCATGACTAAAGTAATCTGTCTACAGAAAATATGTAGCAAACATTATGGTATCTTTATCAACATAAAGATGAAATTGAAATTGCATTATTTTTATCTTCATCGGTCTCATCAGGAAGCTACTGGGTGAAGGGAGCAACTTGCTAAATTTAATATTCCTTGTCCACCTTGAGACTCTTCATATAAACAAGGGCCAGAATAGCAGATGTTTTCAACAGGTGCTGCTCAGGAAAAAAAAAAATCTCTGTAGAAAATCTCAGAAAAAAATTCTGATGTTACCAGTGTCTTTGATCGTTGAAACATAAGTTTTATCAACATGGTAATCAATGTTATATACCCTAAAATGCAGCCATGACGTGAAAAAAGTTTTAAATTGGAATTTACATGAAAAAAAGTGCTATCTAATAAATATAACTAACCATAAGGTTGTATAAATTACAATCATAATGTGTATTCTATCACACAGATATAATAACCACTTGGCAGAAGCAGGGTGACATTTCCTCTGTCAATTTATAGCTCATTTGAATACATTTTAACTTATTTAATGTATTTGGATTTCCAACTATGAAATTATAAGTGATGTGATAGAGATCCAAACATCAAGACCTTATAGCAGTACAAATTTTAATTTAATATCGTAAAATCTTTGCTTTACATCCTGGGCTCAAAGAACAGAGCACACACCACAGGTTTTGTTTTTGAAGACCAGCGTGGCACACTCTTTGCCCTTCCTTGGGCACAGTAATATGTTCTGAAATGATATTATTTCTACAAACAATTGTGTTTGTCCTTTAATTCATCATTTAATCATTTGCAGGTAATGTTCCCATGAGTGATACATATTAGAGACAAAACATTAGAGTTGCTGCTTTCTCCAGAAGCAGGTACTCTAAGATTGAGAAACACAGAACTGTGAATTCACCCAGGATCTGTCTATTTCTTTTTTTTTTTTTCTTTTAATTGAACTAGCTATAGTAGTTCTTTCCCCACCGAAAGGAAACATCTGTCAGAAGGGCAGCTGAACCAATAAACACCCTGATGTGCCAAAAGAGACTCTGTCTTGATTCATTCAAAATATACTAGCTAAACACAAAAGACAGTTTGAGGAATGCAGCTAAACACATTAGTAGACATTTGTAAAAAAAAAAAAAAAAAAAAAAAAAGCAAGACACATAAAAAGTCATCTGCTCTTTGCTTCATCCCCTGTGTACAGGAGTTTGGCACTGGGGGCAAGGGCTATATTTTAAAACTGAACACCCCCAAAATGAGAACACAAAATATAGACTGACCCTATATGCTCCACCCACCCACGCCACAGACACGAGGCAAGGGAACACATTCATTTCTCCTACTAATATTTGTGAAATCAAACTGAACAGACTTGAATGTTTAAGCAAATCAAAATTTAAATCTGCATCTATAATTAAAAACTGTGCACAATCTAGTGATAAAAATGAAATATTATCATTATCTGTTTAATGAGAATGCTCATTTATACCTACAGGATCTTAATTTGTTATGTAAATGTTATACATTTTTATGCATGAGTGAAGCATTTTTTTTTAATAAAATGGTTTTGAAAATAGCAGGTTTTGAGTTTTCACCTTAATCTCTGATTAGGGAGTAAGACTTTGTGGTGGTGTGATTTTACATGAAAGAACAGAGAATTGCATCAGGCCCATTGGAAGGCCTGTGTGGTCACCTTCAGTGTGAGGGTCAAGTTGTGAATTCCCCAGAAAGTAGCAGTGAATCAGACAACTTAATAATACACCAGGGAGGAAATCACTTAATATTCATGTTGACAGAAAGGAGCAAAGATTAATCACGAGGACTCTGGACTCTGGAAGGACTGAGTATCCTTAAGTTTGAGCTCCAGGAAAGCTGATTGCTTTAAAGCAGTTCACAGCAACCCTTTGATGAAATGCGAAGGTTTACTGCAAATTGGCACTGGGTGACAAATGAGGAACCTTCCTTCCTTTAACTTCAAATTAATCATATTGCCCTGTTGATCTTTGTTTTCTGTAATCTGCTGTTTGCAACCTCTCTCCCTCTTCTGCATGGAAAGTCAATCTTGTCACAGAATTTTAAACCACACTAAAGGACATTTCTTCTTATATCTGCTTTGCCCATCAGATGATTTCAGAAGAAATGTGCTTTTTCACTGAGTGAATAATGGGTTCTTATCATTCTACTTATTTCTTATGAGGAACTGCACACTAGAAAAAGAACAGCCAGTGTTTGCTTGCCCAACACACTGAGGTAGAAGCATTCAACCTGTTAAATACTATTTTTAATGATAGTGATTAAATGTAATTATATTCTTTTTCCCTTGAGCAATTTATTAGCCCTGCTTGGATTAAATACTTGTTTGCTATAATTTTTGAAGGGCAATTGTTTTCATATTTATTAAGTATTTCCCTCAATACCTACCCTACAATTCCCTCAGAAACAGAAATGTAATCATAAACATAAGAAAGGCTCAGAATTCATTTCCTATTCATGTTTTGAAATTATTTCCTTTTGACTGTCACTTTTCAACAGACTGCAGATAGCCTGACAGTTTCATGAAAACGAAATGACCTTTGTTTCTGTATGTTTATAGTTTATAAATATAAACACAACCCTGAGTTAAGTTAAAAACAGAATAGCTTGAGAGGAAATATTCAAAGTAAAGAAAGCTTCAGGATAATTATAATTTGTAATTATTATATAATAAAATGGGATACTCAGTTCACAACTTTAAGTTTAAAACATCTACCAATACACTTTTTGAATCGTGCAGTGTGTGATTAAAGTGGGAGATAGGAAGAAATTGCCAACATTAAGCGATTCACAAGTCCTGGGAGACAAACTTAGTTGTCCAAAGTTAAGAACTGAAAAAGAACATCACTGAGATTATATGCAATAGAGAAATTTCACATTGGAAAGGTCTCTGTGTGCTATGGATAGTGAACTATGTCAGTATAACCAGAGTCCAGCATGAAGAAGAGTCATGGAAAATGCTGGAAAAGTTAGAGTCAAGATTGGACAGCAGTTTTAAAGGCCATATTAAAAAGTACAATCCATTTGATAATAGGAATAGAAAACACCAAGCTGCTTTATCTACATCATCTACAGCTCCCAAGACTATTTTGGCTCATAAGAAACATTAGGGGAAGTATAGATATCAAGGAAGCCCTTACACCTACCCAAACAGAAGATGATAATGTATAGGGTGTGGAAATAGTGGGTACATTTATTCTGTTTGGGAGGTCTATGCCAGTATAATGGAAGTAAGGATGCTTTATGTCAAGTCTCTTCCACAGGAACAGATTTTTATACCTTTTTAGAATGGTCTAGAAAGACATTATAAATGGCACTGAGATAGAAGTAAATCACAGAAAAGACATGTCCATACCCTCTGGACATGTCACACAATGACTCTGCTTGTGACACCATCACACATTCCAAACATAGCCAAGAATAGATAGTACAACACATTTCATTCTCCATTTATGAGTTCTTTTCATTTGGCAAAAATAATCTAGTTTAAACAAAACTTTATCTTTAGCCATGTTTTACTTAAATTCATCATAGTCATTATTCAACAACCATAAGAAAGATTTATATGAAAAATAATGTATCCTATTTAGAGATTAATGTTTACTGTCCTGACAAGAAGCATGATACATGAACTTCCAGGTAACAAACATAAGGGAAGTCAGAATAGGAGAGTGTACTCTTCCGCCACGTGTTTAGAGAAACCAGGGCTAATGAGAAGTATGAAGAGATATTCAAGGCCTACTAGCTCTCCAGATTATATTAACAAAACATGACAGAGTGATTTAAACATTTGAAATACAATAAAATTCTGAAGAGCATACATCCAAATTCAAGGTACTGAGAGGAATGGCTTCTTCTAGGACTGTGGGGGAAAATCTTCCCTGTGGCTTTCTCCAAGTGTCTGATGCTGACTCTCTGGTTAGTAGATGAACTGTTTCAAAATCTGCCTCATCTTCCGATGAATGTTTCCTACATCCTGGCCTTGCATTCCTACTTCTCCCTTTTGTAGGGATATCAGGAAGGCTAGACTAGTATCTACCCAAATGTCTTCTCTTTAACTTATTATTTCAAAAAGATCACCAATACAATGCCCTTAGAATCTTCAAAGCAAACCCTGTCCTGGGTAGAGCCTGCTGACCTCCTGAAGACAGTGTCCTGTTCACTGACAAGCTCTAACCAGTCTTTCACGAAGAGCAAGCACATGGTGTATGCGCTATGACCATTCTACTCCCTGGATCCCTGAAAAGAATGCTTCTAACAAAGGAGGGGCCCAATGGATATTTACTTGATTTAAGAATAAGAAAATCAGTCCATCTTATTTTACTAGATTTGATGGGTGAGTGTTCACATATTCGATGCTTACATGATTGAAGAATTAGCAGTTACTGAATTAGAGACCAGATTCCATCACTGCATATTAGCATGCTCTCTATCTTCCATTATCACAGCGTTTATTTTAGAGAAATTTCTTCCTGTTGACCTTCACTCTAACTTTGTCTTTAGTATATATGTATCACCATGAGAAAACAGAGAGGTCGATCAGAAATGAAGAATATTGTTGCTATTGCAGGGGACCCAAGTTTGGTTCCAAGCAGCTCATGTAGTGACACCCATCCAGTACTACAGTTTAAGGGATCTGCAGCCTTCTTCTTATCTTCTGATAAACATGAATACATGCAAGCCAAGCACTCATAAACCTTAAATAATTATGTCAAGCATTTTTAAGATTTTGATGACCAAAATCAACTACTTTGTCTAGAAAAGCATGCCCATTCTCTTAAGTACCTCTCATTCCATGTTCTGAGCGAGCTCAACCCTCCTCCCCCCTTCCCTTACTATGTGTCTTTCCTGCATTGTGTTTGTTTCTTATAGTTTACCTTTCTTATACATATTTTTATTAGATATTTTCTTCATTTACATGTCAAATGTCATCCCCTTTCCTGGTTTCCTCTTCGAAAACCTCCTATACCCTCTTCTCTCCCCCTGCTCACCAACCTACCCTGCTTCCTGTCCTTGGCATTCCCCTACATTGGGGCATAGAGCCATCACAGGACCAAGGGCCTCTCCTCCCGTTGATGACTGGCTAGGCCATCCTCTGCTACATATGTAGTTGTATATGCATAGTAGTCCCTCCACATGTACTCTTTGGTTGGTGGTTTAATCCCTGGGAGCTATGGGAGGTACTGGTTAGTTCATATTGTTGTTCCTCATATGGGGCTGCAAACCCCTTCGGCTCCTTGGGTCCTTTCTCTAGCTCCTTCACTGGGGGACCCTGTGCTCAGTGGAATCTTAATAGCACACATTAAGGTACAACACTTTGTGTAAACAAACAGTATGGCCTGGGACAGTAAAATTTTATTTGTCTAACTGAAAATTGGAGTTGGTGAAACTTACCTATTCTGAATGATTATTTTCTTGATTGAAAGTTAGCTGATTATAGGCATAAAGAACACATTATTGGAACTGGAATGAACAGAGAGTTGAGAATGCTTGCTGTCTTCCAGAGATCCAGAGTTCAGTTCACAGCACTCACCTTGGCTCACAACTACCTGTGTGGAAGCTGTAAAAGACCCAATACCTTCCTATAGCATCCACAGACTCACACACATACAGACACACACATACAGACACACACACACACACACACACACACACACACAGAAAAACAAATAAAATTAAGTATTTTTACAAAATCATCTTTTATATTGGTTATTTTATTTATTCAAGTATCTTTTTAAAAGATACATTATTATCTTAGCAAAGCAGGTACCAGGATGAATTTAGTCCATAGACAGTACTGTGCCTCTCTTTATGTTTTAATGCATTCAATCGTTTGAGTTGTACAATATTAAGCCCAAGTACCTATATATTACATTATGAATTTCACTGAATTTAATGTTCACAAAAACATTAAATTCTTCATTCGCACATTCTCTTTCCAATTTTGCTTTCTCTCCTGCTGTTTGGATGTCATTCTCCCTCCCCTGCAAATGAATAACTAATGTGTTCGAATTATACTTTGTAGACATATTTCCCCCTAGGAGAAATATTACAGCTGACTCTTAAATGAGTGCTGGTAAGATGCTTCTGAAATTAGCAATAAAGCAAAAATATCACTCCTAATTCTCTATAACGCTCATGTATACAATGATTATTTTAGTGGGTGATGTTTCCATTCTCAATTTAAAAGAGCAAAACTGAAATGGCTTCCATCATTTCCCTTGGGAAATGGTAGCACCACAGAAGGAAATGTCTCGGTGAAAGCTGTCTTAATTTCACTCTTCTTTCCAACACATAAGATTTACAGCTTCTCTTCATCATGAAAATATTTTTTTCTCATATCAAATTAAGGTTCACACCCTTGACATAAATATTAACCAGAGAGCCTGTGAATTTTTCAGTGGGGAGACAGAGATGGCACTCCAAGCTCCTTCATCTTCCCCTTCAGACCTTCTGTCTCCCCACTGAAAATGTTTACTCTAGCTACAACTTTATAGCAGCCACAAGGGCAGAAAACTATTCATCCTGGACTTTGTAAACATACACTCACAATTGTTTTGAGAATGAAGAACACCAAGAACATAAAAGGAATGGTTTACCAAGAGAAAGGCAGAGAACTAAAAGATTTTTGACATATTTGGAGTTGGAAATTTCATTTTGAGCAGATTATAACATACAAGAAATTGATACTCATGATTTGTTTAAAGCAAGGCATGAATTTCTCATCAGTGAATAAAAAAATGAAAATAACAAGTTGACTCTGCACACACACACACACACACACACACACACACACACACATGCACGCACTCCAATTATATTATCTCACCAGATACTGTGATTTTTCAAAGAAATGTTTACGTTTGAATGAACCACAACAGTTCATTTCCAGGGGTACCCGTCTTATCAACAGTCATGCTGTCCCTACCTTTCAGTTCTGAGTCCTCTGAGGCCAAAGAAACTGCAGAGCAAGCAGTCTATTCCTGAGCAGTTACAGAACAAACTTGTACTGAGCTCAGCACTGGGTCTATGATAAGAGAGCTGCGTGCTCTCTCTCACATGATGCCCTGCTTAATGTTATGCTCACAAGCACAATGACATTTCCTCTCATTTTGTTAGTTTGGTACTCTTATCTAACCAAAAGCAATTTATGTTAGAGAAACAAGTGCAAATCCTTTTTGATTCATTTTGTATAATTAAAATCTTTTCTTTTTACTTTCTCCAAATTATTTATTTATTTTTTAACTTCTGTTCAATGAAAACAGGAATGGAAACATATAGTACAAGTAGAAAATGGAGGGAGAGTATCAGTAAAAACAATTTTCAACTGCGTAGACACTTTAACTTACAAGAATATCAATGCCCACCCATTAAAATTAAGCTATCAATTCGCTGTATTTCGTGGGTCCATTTTCTGAGTAGGAGATTTTCACAGAAAGCAACAATGTTGAATAACCCTCCAATACTTCCACGTATTAAAATTCAAGAAAAGTTTTGAACTGCTTGGAAAGATTGCTATGTCCTAAACAGAAATGCAAGCTGTTGGGAGGCTCTGTCACAGTGTGTTCACACATTGTAAATAAGAAACTTGGACGTGCTTTTCCTTTAAGTGACATACAAACCACATTAAAAATAATTAACTTGACAATCAGAGAGCCTGCATAGATCAAAGCTAAGTCCTCTATATTTGTTAAACTTGGAGAAGGTGGTTTTGGGGGCTCCTAACAGAGGGAGCAGAGGTTGTTTCTGACACTTTCGTCAACTTTGGGAAACTTGTCCTCCTACTGAGTTGCTCTGTCCAGTCAAAATATGAGGGAAGGTGTCTAATTCTTATTGCAACTTGATATATAAAGTTTGGATATATCCCTGGGATGCCTGCCCTTCTCTGAAGAGCAACAGAGAAGTAGAGGAGGGGTATGGAGGAGGTGGGGGGGGTGGAAGAGGTAGGAGACAGAGGGGGGGGGAAACCAGTCCATATGTAATAAATGAGAGGATAAATTAATAAATAAAAATAACTCAAGCATAGGTAATAGATTTTAACATTGTAGATAATGTTAAAATGGGATATTACTTTCTTCCTTTTACTTCATTAAGTAGATGTATAATGGGGTAAATGTAGTAGATTTTCTTATAAATTTCCAATATAAAATGCTAAGGAACTCTATTCTATAGAGTGTTTTCTTACACTATCAAAAATTGTTTTCAAACTAATGTTTTTAAAACTCACTTTGTCCAAGAAATGTAATATAAGTAAAATATGAGCATTTTGAAACTGAAGACATTCATCTCTGTATATTAGCTTATATGTTCATTATTAATTCTTTAATTTATTAATTCTAGTTATATCATTTCCTAGAAATAGATAAATGGATAGATACATGATATATCATATATGACATAGTCATATATCATATATTATATTCACCTTTATACATGAAGGTTTTCGAGGTTAATTTTTTCTGATTGATATATTATCAAAACATGCATTTAAACTTTTGAGGAATTATACAACTCAACTAGTATCAGCACTGGAGCCTATAGAACAGTCAGTTTTGAAACATCTAACATCATTAGTCTTGTTACTACCAAGTGTATTTTGTTGTCTAGCATTCTGACCGGGCAGTTAAATTTCAGCATTTATGATATAGATGAAGAGTTTTAAATTCACTCGAGTCTTAGCAACCTTAGTTTTCCCCAATATAAATGATTGGATATAGTAATAAAACCACTGATGAAATATATGTGGTGGTCTCTTCAAAATTATTTCAACCATTTATCTTGCTATTTCCCAAAGGTACATCCATCTTTGTAAATGTATTAGTTTTTTACTGTGCTGTTATCAATTACCAAATTGATTATGATGAGATATGATTCTCTCTTGTCACAGTCAACAATTAAATTCTGGGCCATTTTTAGGATTGTTTTAAAAATCCCTGACCTAAAAAAGAATTTTCCTTCATAATAAGATGTAGCTTTGTTTTTGATGCCAGCCAACTCCTAGGGGAAAACCAATTATGCCAATTTTGTAAAAACAGATATATGGTGATTTCGTGTTATGGACTATTTTACACCAGGGACAAAGGCCAAACCATTAATCTCAATTTACTAAGGATAGAGGCTTAATTTGAACTCTGACCTCAGAGTGGAAAGGGCATCTGTATATCCAATAATTGCACAAGGCAATACTTTCGAAGAGAAACTTATAGATTCACCTTCCTGCTGAGTTAATTTTCTAATTAGCTATGCAAAGAACAATATTATTTCATGAGTTTGATTGTTCCTTAAAATAACCAATTGTAAGAAATGTTTAAAATTTGGCCTATTACTAATGTAGCTAAATGTTTAATCAATAATATGGATGATGGCCATTGATTGGAATTCCCCCATTTAAGGCATTATCAATCTTGATTGCCAATAGTCAAATGACACCTGACTAAAGATTGCAAAGGCTCTTGTTACTCAATGAAATTAATGGAATTTTGAAAATAGGTCATAGGAATCAAACAGGTAATTGAGTTCAGATGAATAAAAAGTAGAGGAAAACAAAGCTATTTTCACCAGTAATTTTGAATAAAATTTTAATTTTTTTTATTCATTTCTGGTAAGGGAAAAGTTTAAGTCTACTTACCTGAAAGCAAGTTGTTGACCAACCCGTACCTACTATAAATATAACTGTCCTATTTAAAATAGCTCCTCACAAAGAGATTTATGACTCTTTACCAGGAAGCTTTTGAGAATTAATGAGACAATTGACAGGTGCTGGAGGGTCCTTGGGGAAAATGCCAAAATACTAGGAAACATCACTCCGGCTACCACTCCTTTCTCTGCATTTCCCTCAAATGAGGTGGATGCCTTTAAATTAACTAATTCAGTTCCTATCTTTGAGTAAGTCAGATCCAACTTTCAGCAGAATCACCGCAAAGCTATTTTGCAATTACATATCGTGTTCAAAGCAAGGGAGGCTTATATTTCCAGATAAATTTTAAAATTTCTTTTTATGGTTTCTGCTGACACCACTACCATGACCCATGAGCTTGAGGACCTCAACCTCATGGGAAAATAGATCCTATGAATAGCAGAAAATTATTAAGAAAAGCATTTTATTAGAGAAAATAGTTCATGCTGACTTTCTTCTCAAGAGAGAATCAAAATAGTTCAGTGAGAAAGTACATATTTGATGATGATGATGATGATGATGATGATGACGAGGACTGGTTTTTTTTTAACTCAAGCCTTTGTCTGTCCCAAATTTTTAAGGTTTCCAAACTCCTTCACTTTTCGTCTTAGAAGAAAATGACTTTTATTATGATTAAAACATTACTAGTCTTCTGGTTTTACTTGCAGTTAAATAAATGTAACATAAAATTTTAATTGTAAAAGGCTTTGCTGTAACTTTTTTTTTTTTTTTTTTTTTTTTTTTTTTTTTTTGGTTTTTGTTTTTTTGGTTTTTCCAGAGAGGGTTTCTCTGTATAGCCCTGGCTGTCCTAGAACTCACTCTGTAGACCAGGCTGGCCTCAAACTCAGTAATCCACCTGCCTCTGCCTCCCGAGTGCTGGGATTAAAGGTGTGCGCCACCACTCCCGGCTTGCTGTAACGTTTTGTTTACTTAAAATTTATCCTAAAAAGCTCAAATAAATTTCTAGATCTTACTTTTCTTTTTTTTTTGAAACATATATAATGTAGCAATATAGTCTCCTTTTAAGCTTATTTAAAAATAAAGATAACTATGGCAACAATATAACTAAATTGACTAGTGATTGTAGTTAATTTTTATTGTGACATTAGAAGACAGAATTTAAAAAAAAACAATGTAAGAGCATTCATTTTTCTGCAGGTTTGTAATTTCACATGAAGCGAACTCTCCATTCTGCCTAGTCAAATACATTGGAATGGCAATAGATTGTGAGTATTCCCAAAGAGAAATAGAAATTTTAACTTAACTTACATGTTTTTGCTTTTGTGAATGGTTGGAATACATATATTATGCATTTATATAGTATAATGTGTTGTTTTGACTCATATACACATTGAGTGCTGATCAATTAACTTAAGTATCACATCAAAATTGGATATCTTTATGCTGCAAAAATTTAAATTTTCTTCTCCTAGACAATATTTTTTTAATATACAAAGCTATGAAATAGCCCAACCAAAAACAAACAAACATCATTTAAGTTGTACATATCTAGGAAACAATGAAAGGATTCATTTTTAATTTGTACTCATTATGGATAAAATTTAGCAACAGGGATGACTCCTTTTTTTTAAATCTAGAGTAGGCTGAGGCAATGGAAAGTTGAGGCCTAGGAGAGTTGAATTAAGGATGTGGTTTTAAGGCAATTCAACAGATATTTACTATGCATATTTCTTTATGTCGGTTCCTTGGCTGCTCACTACAAGCAATAACAAGTAAGGAGCTAACAGCTCCTGGCATGAAGGAATTTAGTGTGATTCATGAAGTGCACCCATAAATCACCAACGTCACAGAGAGTTTTCATCTAGTGCTGAGTAAGAGAGAGTTATGAGAGTCAACAGGCTGTGGAACTTTGGCTAGCTCTCCTCTAGTACAGCACCTATTTCAACTTATTTGGGGATTCTTTTCCTCTATATCTTTCACATCAGACCCTTTATCCAACCACTTCTATCCAATCCCTTTGCAGCCTGATTGACAGTGTGCAGAGCATTTAGTGACCAGACATCTAGACTGCTCTCTTGGGCATTAAGTCCATCCCTTCCCTGTCAGTGCTTTGCCATCTCCTCTGACCACCTCCCTTAACCACTTCTTGTCCTTCCTATTGCTGAGGATAGAACCTGTGGTGTGGGCCACATATGCTGGAACTCTTCACTGAACCAGGTCCATCGCCTCAGTTAGTTTTTTAAAAATATTATTTGGAGATACAACATAATAATATCATTCTCCCCTTCTCTTTGCTTTCTCCAAACACTCCCAAATTCATCACCTCTTTTCATTAATGTTGCTACATATATATCTTTTCTAATATATAAATATATAGAAATACAACCTTCTCACTCTGTTCAATGCTACCTATGAGTGTTCCCAGGGCTCATCATTTGGTACTGAAGAAATAAATAGTGTGCTTCTCTCTTGGGATGGCTATTTGTCCTTCTCTCTCAACATTCTATAATCGCCTGTAGTTTTATGGGTAAGTGAGAGCTCATGAGCTCATCTGCCCTGTCCATATTAGCATGTCTGATTGTGTCATCCTTATTAAGGTCACGTGTAAAGAACCATGTGGGTGAGAGCTAATACATATATCTTCTGACATTCCTATGAGCCACAGTCTCAAAGAAGTATGCTGTTCCTCTGGCTTTTACAATCTTTTGCCACCACTCCCCACCCTACTTGTACAATGATCTCTGGGCCTTGGGTACAGGAGTTGTGGTATGCATGCATCAGCTGGGACTGGTCTCCACATCTCTGTGTTTTGCTTGGTGGTATTTTTCAGTTATTGTTCATGCTGCAAAGAGAAATTCTACCTTCTGATGTGAAGATGAAGGTTAGGTGCTCACCACTGCTATGTCATTCCTTTGCCTCAGCACAAAGTGCCTTCTTCTCCATTGCTTCCATACATCCAGAAATACTTCCAGTTCTACCTAATAAGCTTTCACCACCCTATGGAGTCAATGTAAGCTCAGAAACTGCTCCTGTTTGGCAGCATTCAGAAATATATGTGGCGAAATTCCCAGAGGAGCACACCTATCCTGGACTGTCTTGCTGCTATCTTAGAACAATGCAAAGCAGTACCTAGGAATCTGGTCCCTCCACTTCAGGCTCTTCCATTTCCCAGTTACATAAAGTTTCCTCACTAGGGGTCATATCCTCCTATCCTAGCCTCTTGAGGACTTTCCTTCTCCTTGCTCGTCCCTGCCTAGCTCCACTCTTCTCATTCCTGCAGGTTGGAAGATTAGCAGCCCTTCCCCCATGAAGCTTCCAGGACTCCACTGTCAATTTTACAGACTCTTAAGTCGGTGTGCGGTCCTATAATTTTTCTTTATCACACTTAGCTTCAAGTTCAGGTACACACCTCTTGATCATGTGTTATGTGTTATGTATGTCTTCCACCAAATCAAACACTCATGAGATGGTTGGAAGTGTACAGCACAGGAGAGATGCTCAGTAGAGACATGGATCAGTATATAAATGAGATTTTATACTACCAACAACATTAATTAGAACAGTCAAAAATACAGAAAGAGTAAAAAGTATGCATTAAAAAGCAACTAACTTCGCTTTGATGCCATACACCAGATGTGCCTTATTTTCAGTTATGTTCTCATTATACTGGCAATTCTGAGAACTCCACAAGTCTTACAGAGTGAGATACCAATGCTTAGGCATATTATGGAGAAAATGTACATGCTGTTTCAGATGCCACACAATCATCTTTTGATTTTATGACAATAGCAATTCTACTGTCCCCACTAGTTGGCACTTTGCAGCAAACAAACAGGAAGGGACTGTAATTTGAACAAAAATCTATGTGACTTGCCTCAAGGCAAATGAATGAGGATCCTTGACTGTCAACTTTAAAATAGCTAAGCTCAGTGATTTGATTCACATATTCTGTGTAGATGATATTTTAAATCTTAGTAAAAGACTTTGAATGCCTTCATATCTCAATTATTCCAAGGATCTTTTAAGCAACAAATTATAAATGAAAAAAAATCCTATTCTCCTTTTTGTAGGTAAATATCATTCACAAACTCCCCACAATATAATCCAACCATGGGGCTCTTTAAAATGCTCGACAGAATATAAAAAATGAAAGTTTCAAAGCATTTGAACTTGATTATTTTATACTAGATTATATGTATATATATACAGAAAAGATGAATATCTGTGTCTCATATATATTCAGGTGCATGTATGTTATGTGCACTCACATGTATATTCCTTATTTTCAACATTTTGGTTGGATAGCCATTATAGCTTCAATTTAGACAGATTTGCATTCATATTAGAAACATTAAGCAATATGTATTAAGATCACTTTTATATATTAAATCTATGACTTAACACAAATTACAGAAAACAAAGTTAGTTGTTTATTAAATGTTATGAAATTTGCATCAAATATACTCTTTTCCTAAATGTGCTGCTTCTGGTGTTATCTAATCTTAAAACAATACTGATTACTTATAGTGCACAATGAAATACCACTCAGCCTTTGTCTTGTGTGTGTGAAGGTATACTGTAAATATATATCAGCATTATGCAGAAGGATAATTCATTTATTTATTTATTTACAAAACATGTATCTTTGTTGTCCTTATTTTTACTGCCCAATATTTGTGATCCCATCAAGCGAAATTACTTTGTTTAGAAGTTCTCACAATTTCGCTCAGTTCTACCTTCCTTGAAAACTGAAGGAGCTAAGGGAAGGTTCCTGAACAAATGGACCAAAAAGAAAAGGATGACTTCATGAAAGAATGTCTTAGCCCTGCCAGGAGAAAATGCTGGGGACCACATGTTGGTAGCTCAGCTGTGGTTAGACCCCGGCACTGTTCTTCTCCAGACTCTGAGTTGCTGGCACTGACTTAGCCTGAACGTGGCTTCACAAGGCTCCTTTTAGCATCTCCTAGGCCTTTCAGATGATTTAGTTTCCCACAGAAGGAAACATTTCCCCTTCTGTGATATATTTGTTCCAAAGGACCTGTTATGATTAACTTCCAGTTATTTGTAAGGAGAGCTCAATATCATCTACTTTTGCAATTTATTATATTTCACAACTACTTGGAAAGTCGGGTTTTACCTAATAGATATTATTTATGTTATCTATCCAAACTAGAAAGGGAAAGTAAGAAATGTTATTGTAGTTATATAAGGAAATAGAAATAAAGTTGCAAAAATGCTTTTTTTGCTATATATATATATATATATATATATATATATATATATATATTTAAAAAAAAGAACAGGCATCCATTGCAATAAAGTCACCGAACTGATTTTAATTAGATCCATGGGATGAAATATATATAAATAAACGTATATAGTTTAATTACATTTTTACCATGCACAATTCCGTCTAATCCAATTTATATGAGGTTGCATTCATATGTTTCGGATTAATGAGTTTGTACATATTTCTTAATATAAATATATAAATATAGATTAGAGGTAGAGGTAGATTTAGAGATAGAGATAGAGTTAAGAGAAAGATAGAGAGAGGGAGGGAGAGGGACAGAGAGAAAGGGACAGGGAGGAAGGGAGGGAGGGCGACAGAGAGAGAGAGAGAGAGAGAGAGAGAGAGAGAGAGAGAGAGAGAGAGAATTTCTCAAACTCCCTGTAGCTATCACATGGGATTAATACTGAAAGTAGTCAGAAATACTATAACAAGATATGGTATTATGGCATTACTATGCATTGGAGAAAGAGTTTGTTCTTCACATTTCTTCTATATGACCCACAACTCTATTACAGATTCACTGTGAGGTATTGGATAGCTCCAATCACTTATACACGCCTATCTGCAAAGTTGTCCTGGCTGAGTTCATAACCCTTTAAGGATGAGAGTTCCTTTCTCAATTTCACATAGTGACTGACATGATGCTCAAGCAAGGAAAATTATCCTTCACTATTTTTCTCAATGTGTGCACGTTCTTTCTTGCAGAAAGATGAACACTAAAGGCATCAGGATTTAATGTTGATAGGAATATGCAGCTGAAGTTGCATGAAATGCAAAAGCCAAAACTCAAGCTATGGGTGTAGGTCAGTAATCACAAGTGTAAATCAAGGACATTTCTTTTAGATCTAGCATTTCTTTTAAGGTTTTTGTAAGGTTGGGCATCAGTCCCATGGACTTATCGCTATGCTACAAGACCAGTCAGTATGTAATATTTCTAAAATGATAAATTTCTTCCTCATTGTTTTCTATAATTACAAAATTAATATGTATGGAATTAGTTCTTGATGATCTAATTTCATTGTTAATATCCATCATCACCATCATCACCATCATGATCATCTCTCTTTTTCTCCCCCTCCCTCCCTTCCTATCTCCCTCATCCCTCTCTTTCTCCTTCCCTCTCTCCTACCTCCTCTCTCTTATTTTCTCTCCTGCTCCCTGTATCTTTATCCTTCCTCCTCCCCCCCCCTTTTCCTATGTTTCCTTTATCTTCTCATATCTACTGTGGGGTTTTGAATGATAATGTCCTCCATGGGTCCATATATGTGAATGCTTGGTCTCCACTTGTTGTAATAGTTTAGGAAGGATTAGAGGGTGTGGATTGTTGGAAAACGTGTGACCTTGAAGGAAGTGCAGTGTTGTTGGAAGAGTTGTGTCACTAAGGATGGGCTTTACTTTCCTCACGATGGTGGCTAGCTTTCTTCTTATTGTTCTTATTTGTTTGCCATGCATGAGTGAAGCTTTCCCAAGGAAATCTCTGACACTCATTGCAATAACTCTCTTCTCTGATCCAGAGCTCAGCTACCAACAGTTCATGTTGCATGTCTGAACTGTCCTTTTCATGTTGTCTCTAGAAACAGACCAGTGGTGCAGATGACAGTCTGAGCCTTCCTTTCTTTCTAAACACTTGACTTAAACTATGTGTCCAATTCAGCTTTCTCACAAGCTCCTGAACAGCCTTTCAGATTCTCGGTGAACTCTTCAAAGTCTTATTTGTGGTTTTCATTGAGGACAGCCACCTAAGTTAGTCAGCCTAGGATCTACAGATCTCAATCAATGGAATCTAATAGAAGTGAACTAAGATCTGCTAAGAGGATAGAAGAAATGTGGAAGGTGGTTAGAGAAGCTTCCCACAATTCTGTCACTTACTTCATTCACTCTAGACATTTTTTTTCTCTGTTTCTTTTAATGGAAAGACCTAAAGTATATAATCAGATATATGATTCCATTTTACTGACCTACCCAAGAGATAAGAATTCATTTCTCTATTTAAATGTTTTACAAAAGCCACCTTGAATGCTAGAGAGATTCCTAAGCAAGGAGCAGGGGGTGGCTCTGAACAATCATGTAGACAGGAAGGAGAATGGAATCAGAAAGATTGTTGGAACTTGATGGTCACTAGCCCAGCTTCAAGTATGTTTTCACACCTTGCCGCAAATGCATAGGGTAAAGAATGGTAAAGAACAACTGATATTTCTTTCTAGCCCCTGACTATTTATTGGTTTTTGTAAGCATGCACACAGGCTAACACACACATACACAAATCATACAAGATATTTTGAGATGCCCAAAATAAAATCATCAAGGATTCATATTAGCTCCGGGTAAGTGAAATATCTTATTGCTTTCCTGCCTGCCAATTTGGATGTATTTGGATGATTTCATCTATGTGCACTTTTTCTCCCAAAATGTAGAGTTAAAGAGTATGACAGTGAAGAAGTAGGTTTGACTGTGTTAAAGATAAATATACCATTCAGGCTTCATGGAGAAATTCCAATATGGATCTATTGTATTACTTTGATTTTACTGATGAGTGGAAGTGCCTGGAGACTGGCCTTAAAAGCCACAGAGAGTTGATGAGGGATAGCAGTCAATTCTACATTATTTCTGTTCTCTCAGTTACCAGCAGTGTTATAAAACCATAACCAAAGTTCAGAGACCAGTTTGTATGCCATTCCTTTTGGATATCTGAAAATGTTTCAAAGGTAGGCTATTTTACAATTGCCATAGGGCAGTACTCTGCCTGGAACTATTCACTTAAAATAAGGGGACCAGAAGGGAAATAGAATAAAAAGGGACTCTAAGTTAGGTAGCTCTGCTGAGGTATTATTTTCCACACAGTTGCCATTTGGAGTTCTCAGTGGAACAAGCTATCAAGTTTTGCACATTCTCTTAAACTGTAGAGCCCCAAAGGGGTCATGTTCATCTACTCAGTTCTCATTAATGTGGAAGGCACTAAAAGGATTATGTTCTGGATTCGGCTCAACTAGTTCATCTAATTACAATTCTCTTGCCTATATAGAGGGAGCCCACAATATTTCATGACTTTTTTCTTCAGTAATAAAATCTTACACTAGGCAACACCTACAGTCTGAGCTAGCCATAAGTGACATCAAAGTTCATTCATCTAAGAACATCTCCTTGCTTCTAGGGATCTTGATAATACCATCCTCAAGAGCTGCTAGGGAAAGATTTCAAATATCATTACATTGTTGCTCCTCTGTGCACATTAGTTAATATTATTCATCTGAACTGGCAAAGATGTAGAGCAACTGTAAGTGTGACCATCTCTGCTTTCAGCTGACAAATCCCTTCCTAAAGGGTCTCTCTCAAGAGTAACTTGAATGTCTAATGTGACAAAATCTCATGCTGGTTCTGTCCATGGAATAGAGACCGAAAAGAGAATTTCCATTGCATTCAAACCACGTTATCTGATGCAACACTCCAGAAATTGACCGATACCACCCTGTGGCTTGTACATTGGGACCCAGCAGCTGACTACTTGCATTCTCTCTGTGACTTTTCTATACATTTCCCCCTGGACCCATTCCGTGTTATTGCTTTGCGAGCTTCTCCCTCTACTTGGATGTCTAGATTTCTGATTGCCTCCCTGAAGAATTAGTTTACATTTATGTACTAAATAAAGCACTGGTTATTACTCCAAGAAGAGTCTTTTCTTTCCTGTCAACATTTTAGTAAGTTATTAGGCATGGTTTCTGGGAGAAGCGCGGGAGGTTACAATGGTTTTCTAACGTGGAGGAATAGAATTTCTCCGTCACTCTGTTCTTATAACACTAATAAAGATGTTAAGTCGGACCACTCTCAAAGCTGATCTCTAGACATCACTCATCAAATCCTTACGTTTTTTTCCTCTCTGATTGCCCTTGGGTATTACCACCTCTTAACAAGATATTTCACCTCTACAGAGTGAAAAACAGGCTCTAAGAAGCAGCACAGGGGTGTTTTAAATATTGCTTGTTCTCATGGTTAGATGAAACCAAGGATTGCTGGATGGGGAAATGACCAGCATGATTGGAAAAGCTGGCTGCTTTAAAAATAAAAATGAGGGGTAAGGAAAACATGTTCAAGGAACACAGAAGCTTGGTTTTATGGCTTTAACAGATGACTAGCTGAAAGGCAGCAGGCGAATCAGCAAATCACATGCCCCGAGTCGTGCTCACAGGCTTCCCAAACCAGAGCAGCTTTGTAGTCAGTTGATTGCCAAGAGTATTAATCCTCAAGTGCTTTTTAATCCGAACTATGCTATATATGCTATGTAATAAAAAAATAATAATCTGAAAGGAAATGATGAGGATTATAAAGGTCTTCTGCAATTATCTATGCAAAACTCTCCCATATTTAAAATATTCACATATACTATGCATATATACATCCAAGTAACAACTAGAAAAACCTCAACAAGTCCTTTAAATCCAAGTGCTCTGGGATAACTAACACCTGCCACCCGTAACACTCTCTCATTACACGCTTCTCTAAACTCTCCAGAGCATTGTAATTAGTTTCTTTATCAAACAGACTGAATTGCTATTTGGATATTGTGAAGCAGATCTGCCTAAACACCACAGTGAAGAAGAAGAGTCTAAGAGCAGGTTTTACTCCAGTGTCATGACAAACCTTGCCAAGATGCGAGACGGGCTAACTACTTTTTTTTTTTTTTTTTTTTTTTTTTAAATAGTACTTCTGGGGATATTTTGACTGTTTTATTTCATTTGACATTAGTCACAATTAACAGTTCATAAAACACGAAGCTTTGAAAAAGAATACCACAGGTACTGGACATTTAGCCACTTAGTAGTCAAAAGCATGGACAAATGTATAAAATCTAATTTGCAAAATGGTCAAAGTAGTATGAAGACCTTTATTTCCTGCCTTTTCCCCCCCTTAAAAGCAGAAGGTATTAATCACTCCATCTCAATGGTGGCTGACTGAAGCTATTCACTGAGGAGGGTATTCTTGCTCATGTGGTCCATGAATAACTCTCAAGGCTTTTATTATGGCTCTGAGTGGACTCTTAACAGCACAGCCACCCTTTAGTGGTTCTCCTCCCCTCTGGCACCAGAAGGATTAAGGATAATGGCTGAAAGAAAGCATCATTGGTAAAAACAAAAGTTTTCACAGGAAAAAGAAAAAGTGGGACCAAAGTGGACCCATTGGAGACAAGTCATGATTCATGGCCTCTGTTGTGTTCTGCCTTTTTCGCTCACTCAATGCACTCTTTAGTTTTACTGATGGATATGAAGCAAGCAACCCAGTGCACTTCTCCTAGCAACCGATATCAGCCAGGGAAGAAGGCATGTCCTCTGCTCTCCGAGAAAAACAGAAGAATTTGGTTTCGTACAAAGCAGACACATGTTCTTTTGCATTTGATCCCAAATTGATTATCAAGAAGGATTCAGCAAATGCTAAATAATTTTGTTTTATGTGAATGTGAACAATCCCTCGAACTAAATATCAGCTGGTCTACTTGCTATGTAGCTGGCTTTCAAACGCTAGGCCAGTCAATTGATTCAAAGGCTCAGTTTTGATTTCTCAGTGCACCCTCTTGGTGACCCCTTACAGCTCAAAACCTCCACCCTCCAAGGAATATATGTCCTCTGTTCTTGGATCATTGCAAGTGTGGAAAATATAGATACATTCCTGGAGCAATCCCTGACTATAAACCTTAGAGTTGAATCCGGCAGAAATGAGCCTATACAAGCATTTGTCTGGCTTCCTTATTTGTGTGCTATGTTCAGTTCCTGGTTAAAATGATTTAAAAATAGCATCTTGAGAAAACTTGGGCCACCTTGGAATTTAATTTCAACATAAGAAGACACATTACTGAGGCCAACAAAAGCCTAGAAAATTCCGAAATTTCTAACAGAAAATTTTCATGGATGTGAGACTCTCACAAAAATACAAGAAGACATCTGAGCTTGGAAATTTTTCTTCTGAAAATATAAGTGTCCTGTAAAATTTTAAAAGCAGGGTTGCTTTTATTCCCACTTTATACCCATGAATCTAGACAGTCAAAAGAACAACTCTATATTTGCTGCCAAATAAGTCCCCATATGTTATAATATATTATTTCTGATATTACTGCCATACATTAAAATTTGACATCACTCAAATTTTCAAATCACCACAAAGAGAATGAAGCATTAGAGTACACCTTGTTTTAAAGTTGCAGTGTCACCAAACACAATGACCATGCTTTGGGAAGAAGAGGCCAAAAGACTGCTTCAATGTTTGGAAGTGTAGGGGCCATGCACAACCTGAATCTTTTTGTATTGCTGGTTTCCAACCCCAAATTAAGATTGTAAAGAGAAAAAGAAAATGCAGACCACACACAAAGCCACATTCCTTTACTCTTACGACTAGGCAGGCAGAGGTAGGTGGATTTTGGTTGAGTTTCAGGCCACCCTGAACTATATACGTAGCTCTATATACGTAGTACTATCTTCAATAGTGAGACCCCCCATTTCTAAAAATTAACGATAAAAACAAAATTGTGGTGACAAATATCATTTTGTCACTGCCAAAGGAAATGTTCATTTTTTTTCCAATTTTATGTTTTTGGGGTGAGGGTGGGGACAAAATTAATTAGTAATGTATCACCAGCACAGCCTGTCTGCTTTTGACCCTTCCTTCCTCTCCTTGCTTTGACAGACAAGAGTTTCTAAGCAAAGTTGCTGTGAATGCTAAGTGGAGTAGATAGAAGATAACCTTAAAAGTCTGACAGGCTTCTCTACCTCCCGCAGCACGTGCCACTACACCCAGTTCATACTGGAAATCAGACCCAGGACTCTATGCATGCTATGTAAGTATGCTACCCACTGACATCCCCAGTGGTGGTATTGCTTTGTATGGAGTTACAGTCTACACAGACACACGCCTGTATACCCAGCACTCTGGAGGCTGAAGCAAGAGGATCACCTTGAATTGAAGGCATGTCTGGGCCACATAGTTTGGTCTAGGCTGATTGACCAAATCCATGAAGCCCTGCTTTAAAAGAAAAGGAGAAATACAATTTATATATTTTTTTCTCTTTTGTATTCAGTTTCTCCTACAACCCATAATAAGAGTGAGAAAGATTTGGTTAATAAACATATGTGTTGCTGAAATGTATGTGAATGTTTAGACACAGAGGCTGTTGTGTGCAACTGAGGGAAAATGAAATGTCTTCTCTAATTGAGTGGATCAGCAATGCACATGGCTTTCAGTAACTACAACAGTGTTATTTGGCAACACACAAGCGTTCCCTTTAAAGTTCTCAAGACAAAGACAGAAGGCTCGATGCTAAATTCATCTTAAATTCCCCTTAATGCAGTGCAATTTTGAAAATTACATTCTAATTTTCACACATCTCAACAAATTATTTTAAGCATATTTTATCATTTGCTAGTACCCAGGAACACATATCTTAAGGATTTAACCTCTGACCTTGGCTTCTAAAAATTTACACATTTTAAAAGAATCAATAATGATATCTCTGATTCCAAGGGCCTCCCATTTTCATGGTGCATGTGGACATGTTAATTAGTTCTAGTTCATGCTAGAAGTTTTGGACAAATCCCTTCAATTCCAGGATGTTTATAATTTGGTGGTTACTGTTTGGATTTAAAAGTAGTGTAATGGAACACTTGAGTTATGTCCCATGATCATTAGCTAATTTCTAAAAAAGCTTGTGACCAAAAACAAGGGAAAGAGATCATACACCAATCCTAGCCACAGCCACTTAAAAATGGCTGCTAAAGCCACAGGGCTGCACAGGATTCCAGTTCAGTTCTCAAGGCCAGGAGCTCACATTGCTTTTCCTAGCAGCTCCACTTAGTACTCACATAAGAAGCCTATTGCAAAGCCAGTTATTAATAATGAGAGAAAGGGAAACAAAGCCACAGACTTGGAATATTTGCTCATTTTATACTTTATCAATGTATCACTCCATCCACAACAAAACACAGGCATAGAATACACACAGTTTTCTCAACTGCAGAATATAATCATTTCACATTGATGGTAAGGTCACGAATGTTCACATTGTCTAGTCCAAAGTTGTTTTCTTTTAAATCATTCAGTTATAATGTATTCAACCAAAAGTACAGAAAAGAATCTAAGATGAAGGAGGCCTTGGAGATTGGACAGTCAATGCTGTTGTTGTTGTTGTTGTTGTTGTTGTTGTTGTTGTTGTTGTGTGTGTGTGAGTGTGTGTGTGTTTTGGTTGGTTGATTTTGCTTTGTTTGTTTTGTAACAATCTGGAAAATTAGTAATAGAAAAGATATGTGATTTGGAGAAATAATAGAAACTCATTGTTACTCTTGAGTATAAGTAAAAGCTGTATTTATTTATTTGGCACTCAATGGGTTTGTCTTACACAACATTCCCCTCATGTTACTTATTTTCGAACCAAAAACTGTGGGTGAAATCTTAAAAATATAACTGTAAAATGTAAACTCACATGAAACAAACTACAGTATTATATCATCATATAACACTGATTAACAAATATGGCTGTTTGCAGAAGGCCTCTTATGTATCCCTTTCTGTCATAACAAACAGTATTCATTTGGGAATGCTAAGCATTCTGTGATCAGCATATAATGTAATGGAAAATCATGTCATAGCATGCCTGTGACAGTTACATAGGTGTGGACACAGATGAGTCCATTAAAGCAAAAACATTTTTTTTATCAGCTACCTGAAGACTCATCTTAAAAAAAAAATCTTACAAAATGTATCATGAATGGGTGTTCCCAATGACAGCCAAAGCTCATGTTTGACAATCAAAATCCCTTTCTACTTGTTCCCTTGTTTATACAAGTCAGGGATTGTAAATTCTGTGTAAATTCTGTGAATTTCATCTTAGAATTCTCTTCAACCACCAAATAAAGTTCTTCAACATCCAGTTAACTGAAATGAACTTGCCACTTTGTAGAGATTTAAAGAATATGAAACATAAAACATGAACAGATAGAATAAAAGAGAAGACTCTTAAGTTTCTGGGCTAATATCCACTTCTCAGTGCGTGCATATCATGTGAGTTCTTTTGTGATTGGGTTACCTCACTCAGGATGATACCCTCCAGATCCCTTTTTGCCTAGGAATTTCATAAATTCATTGTTTTTAATAGCTGACTATTACACCATTGTGTAAATGTACCACATTTTCTGTATTCATTCCTCTGTTACGGGACATCTGGGTTCTTTCCAGCTTCTGGCTATTACAAATAAGGTTGCTATGAACATAGTGGAGCATGTGTTCTTATTACCAGTTGGAACATCTTCTGAATATATGCCCNGGAGAGGTATTTCTGGGTCCTCAGGTAGTACTATGTCCAATTTTCTGAGGAATCACCAAACTGATTTCCAGAGTGGTTGTACAAGCTTGCAATCCCACCAACAATGGAGGAGTGTTCCTCTTTCTCCACATCCTTGCCAGTATCTTCTGTCACNTGAATTTTTGATCTTAGCCACTCTGACTGGTATGAGGTGGAATCTCAGGGTTGGTTTAATTTGCATTTCACTGATTATTAAGGATGTTGAACATTTTTTCAGGTGCTTCTCAGCCATTCAATATTCCTCAGTTGAGAATTCTTTGTTTAGCTCTGTGCCCCATTTTTAAATGGGGATTGCAAAACACATGAAACTCAAGAAGAAGGAAGACCAAAGTGGGGATACTTCGCCCCTTCTTAGAATCAGGAACAAAATTCCCATGGCAGGAGTTACAGAGACAAAGTTTGGAGCTGAGATGAAAGGATGGATCATCCAGAGACTGCTCACCCGGGGATCCATCCCCTAGTCAGCCACCAAACAGACATTATTGCATATCCCAGCAAGACTTTGCTGAAAGGACCCTGATATAGCTGTTTCTTGTGAGGTTATGCCAGTGCCTGGCAAACACAGAAGTGAATGCTCACAGTCAGCTATTGGATGGAACAAAGGGCCCACAATGGAGGAGCTAGAGAAAGTACCCAAGGAGCTGAAGGGGTTTGCAACCCTATAGGTGGAACAACAATATGAACGAACCAGCACCCCCAGAGCTCGTGTCTCTAGCTGAATATGTAGCAGAAGATACTCTAGTGGGCCATCACTGGGAAGAGTGGCCCCTTGGTCTTGCAAACTTTATATGTCCCAGTACAGGGAAACACCAAGGCCAAGAAGTGGGAGTGAGTGGGTAGGGGAGTAGGGGCGGGGGGAGGGTATAGGGAACTTTCGGGATAGCATTTGAAATGTAAATAAAGAAAATATCTAGTAAAATAAAATAATAAGTTAAAAAATTTGGAAAAAGAAAAAAATAAAAAGGAAATAGCAAAATAAATAAAAAAATTTAATAAAAGAGAGAAGACTCTAGTATTGATTTAGTAAGTCCTTGTGTTTCTCAAAGAGCCCTGCAAGTTTGCTTAAATAAATCAGCACCCAATAAGCATGTGTGGAATCAAATGATAGCCACAGCATTGCCAAGCTAATTCTCTTATAATTAGAAAACACCTGCTCAAAACCATCTTGGTCTCTAAGATTTGATTTGATTCCTACATGATAGTGTCGGTTCCAACAAAGTAACTACATTTTCTTAGATTTAGGTGTCCACGTGTCCAAATACTAGAGGACATGTAATATATTTTCAAATGAGTCTTCTCCCTCCTCGATTCTATCCTTCTATAATTCATGTCTTTACATCTGCTAAGCAGCAAGTTCACTTGTGTTCACTAAATATGGAAAACTTCACAGGGTAATTGGAGAGCATACAAAAGACCCAAATTACAGGTAGAATTCTAAATTCTGACTAGTGGAAATTTAAGACATATTATTACAGTATGAGATTGTATCATTTCAAAGCTTCAAATTGAGTCGGCACTGAACATTATTACCTCATTGGAAAAGTACATTTAGTTCATGTACTACTGGTGAAATTAAAAAAAAAAAAACTGATACCATACTTGTTCAAAAAGGTTAACTGTAGAGAAACAATATGACTGAGAAATTTTACTTTTGGTTAAATAAAAGCATCTTCAAAAATCAGTGCACATTTTACAACCTAAATATCCATCAAATCTCACCCTATCTCTAATGAGTCAGACTATTATGAGTAACAAAAGGATGGAGTTCTTATACATGATCCATTATGGATGGCTTCTGAAAGTATTGTGCTAGAGAAAGAAACTAGTCAAAAAACACTGTGTGTGTGTGTGTGTGTGTGTGTGTGTGTGTGTGCACGCATGCACACATACATGATATCAAATTGACAGGAATTCCTTTTTCTGCCTCTTGATTACAGGTGTGTACCACTAGTTACAGTCCAAAATATATTTAACATGACTAGTTCAGTGTAATGCTAGATAATCAATTGATTTGGAACAAAATGGAGACAAATGATTTTCCATATTAGAAGGAGGGCAGTATATAGGGAAGAAGGCAGAGGAGTCATATTGAGGGAAAAATTTAAATTAGATTGTAGTAAGATTGTCCAACCCTGTACGTATACCTGAAATTATTAAACCTTATGCTTTAATGGAAATTTTTATGGCATATGGAAGTGCATCTCTGTAAGACTAGTTAGTATATATATATATATATATATATATATATATATATATATATATTTTTCTCTCTCTCTCTCTCTCTCTCTCTCTCTCTATATATATATATATATATAAATGAAAATGTGCTTACGAAGTGCTTTTGTGATGTTGAGTTTTATAAATAGGCCCAGAGAGAGAGAGAGAGCAGAGAGAGAGAGAGAGGAGAGAGAGAGAGGACGGGGGCAAAGTTAGAGAGTATGTATTTTAGACGTCATCTGAAATTTGTAAATAAAATTTCCAGTTAAGATTTCTGTGGGCTATTGCCTTAAATCTAGACTGCATATCAAGATGTAAAAATTAATGACAATGAAGGAAAGAACTGTTCCCACAGTTGACAGGTGATCTACTCATACAAACTCTTTACATCTGTTTCATCTCGAAATGTGTGTAACCACCTCCACACACACAAGTTCACACATAATAAATAAAAGTAATTTTAAAAATTACATCAATATTTAAAGCAGGTTCTACATATTATATCCCCAATCGTAACTCAGTGTAGCATTTATTGTTAACAGGCCCTTGATTAAATCAACTGTATGTACAGGAGGATAATGTACAACATGGATGATATATATTACTTTGTAGCGTCCTTTAATAATCTTACAATTATCACAGAATTGCATATTTGAGGACTAATTTTAGAACTTATCTATTTGGTTCTACTTCCAAATCAAAGCAATCATTTGTATTCGTTGTAAATATTGTATAGAAATTGAAATATGTACTTAATATCCAGAAAAGTCTGTTTTTTGAACTGAATGTTATCACATAAGTCAGTGTTCCTGGAAAGGGGTGGACTGTTAGGTCATATCAGAGGAATTTAAAAAAGTTTGTTGTCAAAATCCATACAACTCTCAGAGCTATGTTATACAACTAAAGCAGTGTTCATGTGGGAGGAGAGAAAGGATAACTGCGATAGCCATTGTAGAAAATACTCTTTGCTTGATATAAAGGAGGTATATTAGAGCAGATGTCCAAATCCATATCTCTTGCCAAGGAGAAAACATAACATTGAGTCAGCAGAAATCATATAACTTTTTTGTAACTGCATATTTAATAACTTTCTCACTCAGTTTGTATAGGTGGATAAGGCATACACATACATTCTCTCTCTCTCTCTCTCTCTCTCTCTCTCTCTCTCTCTCTCTCTCTCTCTCAATGTCTCTCAAACACACAAATACACACAACACAAATACATACACATTATCGTACTTCAAGTATTTCCTGTGCTGGGCCTATTTATAAAACTCAACATCACAAAAGCACTTCGTAAGCACATTTTCATTTATTCAACAAATATTTGACTAGTGTGTCTGCCAGTGCTCTGGGCTTTGGAGGAAAACTGGTAAATGTGACAGTCAAAGCTAAGTTCTTAGCGTATGTGCTTAGTGCAAGTGTCTGAAGACAAACAAACCTGTATGTGGCAATACCTAATGACTGCTAGCAAAGCAAGTTAGTGTCTCCTGGTTCTGTATGTCTTTCTTACAGAGTAACTAGCTTCTGGATCTTTTGCAACTGTATTCAAAAATATTTATTAAAAGGAAGATCCTAAGCCACAGAAACCACATGTGGTCACCTATAGGCAAGTGTGTTTAGAGCCCGATATAATGTAGGCAATACCATCACTTAGGAACCGGCTTTATAAGCTATCTTATTAGCCATGTAAAAACATTCAGGTCCCAAGCTGAGAGTTCTTCAGAGTAAAGCTAAGTCACTACTTGTCCATCTTCCTGGTCTCCTTCTCCAGCTAGATAACAAAGAAACTTGAAGTCACACAACTTAATGTGGCATGACTAACAAAGTCCATCACCTATGTGTGACCAGGGAACCTCAGGTTTCGACTGACCGCCTATAAGTGTAGCATCCTTAATTTTAATTGTAGGCATGCTAATATGTTTATCTCTTTATATTTCTTAAAACACAATCACATATGCTCATGCACATACACACACCAACTTCCAGCCACCCCCCATGCATACACACATCATTTTCTAACCAGAGGTGAGTAATATAAAATATACGTTTAAAACAGATCAAGGTGGAATATAAATAGTGCTTCACAAGGAGCAATTTTAGAAATGTGAGCCAACAGCTACAATTTAAAAACATCCTTGGAAGGCTCAAAAGATTGCCTCTCTGGATCATGTAGCAACCTCTGCAGTTGGGATCTAATGTGAGGATGCCGGATGGTTTCTGTATAATCTTGTAGTCCCTTTCTTATCTTTACTTCCCACCCAGGACATGAGCAGTGTTGTCCTTCCACTGGGTGCTCACATGAAGTTCTTCCTTTTTTCCATGCCCAAGCTTTGGGTTCTACCATCAAGGACTGAGACTGCCAAAATTCTAAGGCCAATCATGTACATTTTCTCTTAATATCCTGATTGTATCAAAAATCTCTAATAGCAATTGAAAGGTTTTTGTTTGTTTTTGTTTTGTTTTCATATGCCCATGTTTCCAAAAAGATGACATTTGAATCCAAATTCCAATATCAATAAATAATTGAGAAACTTTACCAATGTCAACAGCTAGATTAGGGCATTTTCTGTAAAGATCACATACAAAGACCTAGAGTCAGCTAAATGACTTCCTCCATAGTTCTACATGTTTATTCTAGATAGACAGTCTGAGCCATTGGAAGAAGAAAGTCTGGATTCACAGAGCCTGGCTTTGTGAAGCCACGAGCAGAGAGCTACAGAAGGACACACATTTCATGTACCTGTGGAGTGAGGGTCCTTTTGACTAGAGTGGAGAACTAGAAGGGGAGGGATGCATGCCAAGCCTGATAGCTTAGTTAATAAAGCAAAATCAATGATTCTAGAATCCGGATAAAAATTTGACATTCGCTGAAAAAATATTTTTAGCTTAGAATGTGTTTTAAATTATTCATAAGATGGTAGAGGAGAAAAATGTGATAAAATCAAGCTAAGTTTCAGATGTTCCATGAAGAGCTAGGCAAGAGGCATGAGAACAAGTCAAGATGATTCATTATTTTGGATCATCAAAAATTGGAACAATGAAGCTATCTACTGAGATGGAAATAACTACAAAATAGCATGTTCTATTGTGGACTTGAATTTGCTGTAGTGTCATTAGTTATTAAGCTAAGATGCCACATAGTCAGAGGGACTTGGCAAACAGTGTCCTGGGCCCTGGAGATATGCAAGGTATAGACACATCATGGCGAATTCAACTCTTCTGCAGAATGATTAGGGCATTTTAGAGACATCAGCATACATATGGATGAGATGAAAGATTATAAGGAGTGGCAGAAATTAAGAAGAGCAAAATAATGACTGAGGCCTGGTGACTCCAACACTATTTTGAATTATAGATAAGTAGTTGGGGTGTGTACAGTACATGCCACAGATAATGTTAAATATTCATCTTGACATAGCACCCAACTAAAAGACTCAAAAAGGGATTTTGCAAAACTTTCTCCTCAAAAAGAGTATAATCATTCAGTCATTTTTCTCATTCAATATCTTTTAAAGAAGAAAATTAATAGCACGCCGTGTTCTGATTGAGATCTGAAGGTCTGTACCTGAAGAAACTGTAAGAGAGATGACAATTTTGCTATTTATTTCTATAAAATGTTATTTTATAAATTTCTATATTTGCTTAAAGAAAGATCTGGAACTTCTGTTTGTCAAGGTTTGAAAAACATAGTATACATACATAAAGAAAAGTGAGGACATGTAAACCAACATTACATACACCTAAAACAAACGAGTATTAGTTTAACACCCTTAGATGCAAATCTGACCAATTACCATTCTATAAATACTGTACACAATCTCCTTCACTTTTCAAATATCTCTCTACTGAAGGGATTTGCGGCCCCATAGGAGGAACAACAATATGAACTAACCAGTACCCCCAGAGCTCTCAGGGACTAAACCACCAACCAAAGAGCATACATGGTAGGACTCATGGCTTCAGCTGCATATGCAGCACAGGATGGCCTAGGAGGAGAGGCCCTTTGTAACTATGAAGTCTGTATGCCCTAGAGTGGGGGAATACCAGGGCCAGAAAGTGGGAGTGGGTGGGTTGGTGAGCAGCGGGAAGGGGGAGGGGATGGGGGAAGTTGTTTTTTGGAGGGGAAACCAGGAAAGGGATAACATTTGAAATGTAAATAAGATATCCAAAAAAAAAAAAAAAAAGTCTCTCTAATTTCTTTTAAAATGTCCAAAACATAAAGAAGAAAAGAAAAAAGAAAAGGGGAGGGAAGGGAAATGGGAAGAAAGAGGAAGAAGGAAGCAGAAGAAAAATAAGAATAAAAATAAGTGGCTGGCTCAGTGGTTATGAGCACTGACTGCTCTTCCAGAGATCTTGAGTTCAATTCCCAGCAACTACATGGTGGCTCACAACCATCTGTAATGGGATCTGATGCCCTCTTCTGGCATATTTGAAGATAGCTACAGTGTACTCATATAAAAGAAAGAAAGAAAGAAAGAAAGAAAGAAAGAAAGAAAGAAAGAAAGAAAGAAAGAAAGAAAGAAAGAAAGAAATCAATCTTTGGGGGGTTGGCAAGATGGCCCAGAAGTTAAGAGCACTGAGTGCTCTTTCCAAAGGTCCTGAGTTCAATTCCCAGCAACCACATGGTGGCTCACAGCCATCTGTAATGGGATCTGACGCCCTCTTCTGGTGTATTTGAGGACAGCTACAATGTACTCTTATTCATTAAATAGATAGATTGATAGATACATACATAAATAAAAGATAATCCCCTCTTCCGTTTTCTAACATTATTCAGAAACCAAATTGAGAAGTAAATTTATCTTTTACTTCAGGGATATATATATATATATATATATATATATATATATATATATATCCCCTTGGGGTAGGGGTGATCCTATCTTCCATTATACATATATCCATGTATACATGTATAAGCTATTTCCTTGTCTTTCCATATTTTTACTGTCAAAGATGCTATTTTTACAAGTAAAATGACAAGAACTCTTTTGTGTTCTCTCTCTCTCTCTCCCCACCCCATGTGTGTGTGTGTGTGTGTGTGTGTGTGTGTGTGTGTGTGTGCACGATCATGACTTTTACTTTGAGATTTTCCAGTTTAATGTTCTAAGTAATCCTTTTGGTTTATGTCCCACATGTTGCATAGCATCAGAGGTTATTCAAACAAAGCCAATTCAAATGTGATATTACTGCTGAGCTACAAGAACAAATTTCAGGTCACTTATATGCAATTCAAGTTCTTAAATGGGCTACATATGGCTACGATAATGAGCCCATTACTGAAAGGAGCACTTTAGCAAAATGTATAAACCTATATGAGATTATGCATCTGCACTGTGCACACACATTATCTTTATCTCCCCAAATACCACATGTGTCATTTTCATGTAGGAATAGGTAAGAGTAAAGAAGAGAAAACCATTATCATTGTGAAAACACCTTTCAGAAGTAATGTCAAATTATCAAACTGATGTATGGGGTGGGATTATAATTTAAAATCTTGCAATCATTCAAATTACATCCCTTTAAGTGATTGAGACCACTGTTATTTAAAAGTGAAATTTACTAAACAAGGCCTAAATTCATTACACGTTCTATATTACAGGGAACAAACCTTCAATATGGCTATTTGTTTCAAAAAATATCTTCACATGAAACCCTTTTTTAAGTTCATCATCAGTTCTCAACTAACTCAGTATTTATTCTTCATGGCTTGCTATAGGGAAGGATTCTGAAAACTCATAAATAATATTAGCACAAATTTTCTATGAGGAGGCAAAACTGTAACATTTTTTCATGCACCATAAAAATGCACATATAAATAACCCACCAAGCAAATTTTAATGCAAATCTATGTATCATTTGTCACTGAATAAAATTAATTTCTATGTTGGGCACAAGGATAGTCAGTATATCTTTGGAATGGTACAAGCTTCTCTAAATTTGAAATTCATGTGGAAAATAAGCCCACAGCTCTGAGAAGGACAATAAGTAAATACATATCACAGAATCCAGGATGAGCACAGAGATGAGAGATTCTATACACCAGCCTCCTCATTGGATATGTGAATGCAGGGTCCCAAACCTTGCAACAGCCTAGATGGCAGTATTGTCCACATCCTAAATTTTCAACAATCCCCATGGAAAAGCTGTCACCCTTCTGAAGTACCCAAAGACAGTCTAATGTCAAATGGATGACTATGTGTAAATTCAGTAAGAATGCCTATAATGGCTTTGATTCTGACCCAGCATATTCTAAACACAAACTAGTTTTATACATATGAAATTTCACGTTGTCTCTTCAGTCTTAACTCTTTTACTTGTAGGCATTTTTTTTTTCATTTTATTACTATGCACTCCCATGCAGATGGTCCAGACTCAAAAACTGCCTCTTTAATTTCTAATGGAAAATCAGAACAAAGCTTCCAGACATGTCTTTAGAGAGGAGAAAAGGGATGAGGGGAATAAAGAAGAAGGGGGTAAGAGGAGGAAGAAGAAGGGGAGGGCACACAAGAGAAAGATAGAAAGAAAAGAGAGAAGGATAAAACAGAAAGGAAGGGGTAGAGGGAGTGATGGCGTGTGGGGAAAAAAGGAAGATAGAAGTAATGTAAGTGCTGCTGGTCCACCACACTGCTTAATTGCATTTGTTTCATACATATCCAAATAGTACATTAATTACATTCTGTAACTAATCTTTTGGACTCTCTCTGTCACTTCCATGAAGCAGTTTAATTGTATTCTTCCTCAGGACTCTGATGTTAAAAATGGTGATAATTATCTCCAATAGATAATTTTTAAATGCATTACTATGGAAAAGTCTTAGTACAACAATCAAACATATTTGGAATACATAAACCTTTGTGTTAGGATGATATTCAGGTAGTGTAAAAGCAAACCTGTTAGAAATGAAATGAGTATTGATATAATGATAGAAATCACCACAGTGTCAATTGAAGTCTCCAAATCCTAAGCTTCTACTATTTTGCAGGGAAAGGGAAACACTGCGCACACATTCACTGCTTCTGGGTCGCTATTACTTGGAGAAGAGCAAATGAACTCATGTACTCCACAGCTGAAAACAGCCACTTGGCAGTAGGTACACTCATCTTCTGTATTGCCTTGTGTTTATAGATAGCCTTCCTTTTGAGTCTGATACTCAGGCTCTGCATAGCAGCTGCCAGAACCACATTTGGCTGCTACAGATGGGTAATAATAGGCAATGTCCCAAGTAATGAATTCAAAGGAAAGTTTATGTAGCAACATGTTATCTTGATGTCTTAAATATTTGGATTAATATGATTCAGATTCTTTATAAGCATTAGAAATGAAAGTTATTGCCATGCTTAGGATATGGTGGCTTAGTCCATTCTTCATAAACACTTGTCATTGACATATATATANTATATATATATATATATATATATATATATATATATATATTTTAGTTTCAAAGAAGAAACCCACAGTATATTTACAATTATTAATACTTCTCATTCAAACAGCTACAGAAAGGCTTGAGTAATGATCTCACAAGAATGTGATATTCAGTGAGACTATCCCAGGAAAGTAACTCTGAACAAAAGACAGGAAAAGCAGAGGTTGAAAACTGTCTGCTCGACAGAGTGGCACAGCCTAGCGGGAGATACCGAGATATGACAGCACCTGTTCTGAGTCTCCATTGTGTTTGCCCACTGGGGACTCAGCTGAGGGCTTCCAGCCTGCAGCCGGCCCAGAGAGGGTACTGCCTCCTTCCTGGAGCCTCGCCCAGTCTCACTGTGACAGTTTTCTCTCTGTGATCTAAATCCTTCATTCTGATTTCGCGCTGCGATAGCATTCATGGACACACAGGTGACACACTTTGAACCTTGAGATACCCGGTATCAAATCCTCATTGAACGCACCTTCAAGTATCAGCTTCTACAGTTCTGCAGTTAAATGCCTAAGCCAAAGTTTAGATACCAGAACAAATACCAAAGAGAGAGTAGTCACAACCATTCTGGGTTCTTTCTTAGCATTGTATTTTTAATAGTTACTCTTCTAAGCTGGGAGCCCATCACTTATTGCAAAACTCCTCAATTAATTACTCACAATAACAGTAACAATAAAGTGTTCCACTAGCATCAGGTTAGAAACAAAAGGCATAGAACCCCTGGCCCTGAAGAGCTTGTGCCTGGCCAAACACACTACCAACTACGCTGTCATTTTCTTTAGAAGGCACAACAGTCTCAGAAAGAAAGGGGTGCTTTAACTCACCATCAATCCGATTGCAGAGAAATCCAAAGAGCAATAGTAGTGTAAACATCAGAGGATTCATTGTGATATATGAAAAAGGATCCAGGTTGTTTAATAAACCAATCCCAGAGAGCAGAAGTACAAAAATAAGTATCAAAAAAAGAGGTAGGTCCGAAGTTTAGACTTTCCTAGAGATTAATTAAGGTCAAGAAGAGCAAAATGGCAACATCGGAAGCTGTTGGTGAAGAGATCTGATATGGGACGCTTTAGGTGCCATCCGAATGAACCCAGGGGACTCCAGAGCCGCTGCACTTCCACAGGCTGGCTTCCTAAATTCCCACAAATTCAGCCCAGCTGGCGGGACTATTCACGTGCGCCTAGCCCTGTCTCTTTAGACTCCATTGCAATCCAAACACAACTTCTTTCTTCGGAAGTCAAGAAGATGATGGGGGTACCAAAAAGACCTAATTCCTAGAAAGTGTTCCACAAACTTGCCAACGCGCTGCGGAGCAACCATTGACCTGCCCACCGGGTTTTCTCTCCCCTTGGTCTCCTCCGTAGCAGCAACACTTCGCGGAGTTTTGTTTTGTGTGGTTCTGTTTTCACTTAACTTCCATCCTAAGGATGTGTCAAAGCAGCACTTTGTGAGCCGGCCCTCTCCTCCGCAGCCTGGTCGCCTCCCTCGGAGTCTCTGGTTTCCAAAAGGAAGGAAAGGGGGAAGGCAGGACGGCTTGGGTGGAGAATGGGAACTCCTACGTGGTGAGGGAGCGAGGAGGAGGGCGAAGAGAAGAAGCAAGGGAAGAGGGAGGGGCTGAGCTGAGGCCGTGGCCACCCGGGAGGGGCCGCCCCGGAGAGATCTAGCGTCCAGCTCCTGCTGGCGAGCGCCGCCAGATCTAGGCGCTCCGGACCTGGGAGCCTTGAGGATGCTCACGCGTGGTCCAGCCTCCGGGAGTAGTGCTGCCTCCAGCCTCTTTCGGGACAGTCACTGCTTCAGAGGCGGAGGCTGTGCTGCGACCGCCTCCTCCAGCAGCTGCTGGGGGCTGGAAGGACTTGGAGGAGGGAAGGCGAGGAAGCAGGAGAGGAGGGGAGGAAAGAGCTGCTCCCAGTATATCCCCGGGAGGGGTTGAAGGATGGAGGGATGTACCCGGATCTCCACTTCCACCCGATCACCGTCCCGTGCAGGGGGAGACAGCCCTCCCCGGGGTCCGCGGACCAAGGGTAACCGGGCAAGCGATGAGTCTTAGGGGGGAATGGAAATGAACCAAAGTGGAGCCGCTGCGGGCTCGGTAGGACTGCCATCAACTCTTTCCCATTCTGGGAGCCTCCTGGGCGTCCCCCTCCCTCCCTCCTCCAGAGGGGTGAGGTGGGCTTCCAGCCTCCCGCTCTTCACGCGGCCCGTTTAATGGGCAGGTAATTTTCTCGGTGAGTGATTTCATGGAAGCCCTTCCTAATTATTCATCGCTC
>NC_034601.1:66509423-66540901 GCF_900095145.1 Mus pahari
CCCCCCCCCAACACACACACAAAACCAACTGTGTGGATGTAGGGGAGGTGGAATCTCTAACCTCTGCCGGCTTGTTTTAGCCAAGATCTATGACTAACTACGGAATCCCCAAGAGAACATAGGGGGAGGACTGGCATAGGGCTAATGTTGCTCAGTTGCCTTCTGACCTCTCAACACTTTCTGACCATAATTCGGGACCTTGTGATAAAGGAGTCCTGCAGAAGACTCTGGGAATGGAGGAGGTCGAGGATCAAAAGACTTGGAGGAAGTGGTTTTCTAGAGCCTTCGCTCATTTTAGGACTTCTGAAAGGGAATTAGGAAAAGCAGCCTCTGATTTAGGAATGCTGATAACCCAACTAGCAGGAGCGGAATTTCAGCCCCAGCACGATAAAAGGGAATACATTCCAAGCAAAAACTACCGAATGGATGCTATTAATGCTGGAGACAGTTAGGGAAGGCCACGTTCAATTAGGTACCTGCCACTGTCTAAGGTGCCCTGACATGGCCGTTGTGGCCGAACCCACGTGTGATCAAAAGCTTTGCTTTTTAGCTGTTTGATGCTTGTTCAGGTGATTATAAAAGCGCCTGACAGGAACTCACGCAGGTCCCTGAGCAAAGCAAGCCTCTGCTTGGCGAGTCTTTAGTTCCCCCTACTGGAAAATATTAGGAAAGAAACGATATTTGAGGACATTTGAAGAGCCTTTTGTTTGGTTGGATGTGTTTTGGTGCCTCCATTGAACTTAGATCTCCTTTGCTTATAGTGAGAAATGGAGTGTTTTCCCTCAAAAAAAAACCAACGACATTTAAGCAAGCAATTAGGAAAGTTCTTTTGGCATTCCTTGTTCATGGTGGCGATAAAACTGTCGTTGGTCAAAGGACTGAACTTAAGACACACTTATTATGAAGCATCAAAAGTGATTTCTAGCAGTTTTGAAGTACAATCTATCCTTATAAATAAAAAGAAAGCACCTTTTTTTTTTTCTTTTTGGCTAAGGATTGTACTTAAAAACTGCTAAATTCTTCAAGCATTGACTCCAAAATTAGCATCATATGCAAAAAAGAAAGAAAGAAAGAAAGAAAGAAGAGAAAAGAAAGAAAAGAAAAAAGAAATCAAGTTGATGTGTTGCAATTCAGCACCACCTCAAGACAGAAGTTCTGTGTTTGATAACACTATGAAAAAGAAAAATCCAAAAGTGTCCTGGATGAATGTCTGTTACCTCTCTAGGATGCTAGAAAATAATTGATGATTATTTAAAACTTTTGGCTTGGACATTGTGTTAGGTTTTAAGTCAAGTATTGAAAAAAAAATCTGTCTTGTTCTTCTATCCAAGAAACACCTCCTCTAATCTCAAGAAAACTATATTGCTCCTGAGTTCAAAACTTTTTTCCCAACAAACACAAGTTCCATATTGATATTCTGCAAGAACTAAAAATCAAATAAGCTAATGAGACTTTCAATTTTAAGGAAGACCTGGGAAAAGAGAGCCGCACATTCTGTTCAGGAGTTTTCTTCTGGCTTCTAATTTAACTACTTTTCAGTTACAAGAGCATTTCTTAAAAAACAACAACAACAACAACAACAACAACCTATAAAATTATTCAGGAGTCAGAACGAGTATATTTGGAGAATCAGGGAGAATGGATGGGAGAGAGCCCACCCAACAATTCCTCCTGTCTCCTAGGGTAGAAATTGCTGCATTTTATTTCACAGAAATGTATTCACATGTAGAGTATGAAGATGACTTTCACAGAGGAGTTTTATTTAATGATTTTATTTAATAAGTCAGTTCTTGCCAAACATCAGTATTTTATATTCACAACTACCTTACAGAAGTCACAAAACAAGGTCAATGATTTTGCATTGATGCCTTCTTGTGTGTAATTATTTCTACTGAGAAATTTAAGTCTGAAGCAAAGTTATTTTGGAGTGTATATTTTCTATTTTTTCTTGAAGACAAATTTGGAATTGATTCATAAGTGAATGCTTTGTCAGTATCTCCTTTGATAATGTAATGTGTCTAAAGAAAAATGATATATCAGTGGTATTTAAAGGAAATTTTAAGGTAATAACCAAAACTTGCACATTAAATAAGCAACAGTAAGAGATCCTTAGTCAGAACTTTCATGTAGAAGATATTAGGACCAAGAGAAGTAACATCATAATTTTTCTGTAAGATTTCAGAGAATCTGTGCTGGAGAGATCATACTTCAATTGAATTTGATATGCTTTAAGTGAATATCAATTATAAAAGCAGATTATTTGTTCTAGATATTGTTCCTTCCTTTGTAGGTAAGCAAAGCTCTTTAAAACCTGAGCCTTGTGGTAGAAACTGGAAAATCCATTTTAGCATATGAAGAAGAAAAAAAGAAAAGAAAACAAAGAAAGAAGACAGAAAGAAAGAGAGACGGAAAGAAGAAAGGAAGGGAAGGGAGGAAGGAGGAAGGAAGGAAGGAAGGAAGGAAGGAAGGAAGGAAGGAAGGAAGGAAGGAAGGAAGGGAAAGAAGGAAAAAGAGAAATTGCTTCACTTATCATTAAGGAATCAGTTTTAAAGTCAAGGGCTGTTCAGATGGATTTTTTTCCTGTGCAAAATTGCTTTAGCATACAATTTTTCCATATCAAATTTAAATAAAATATATGGGTCATTACCTACAACAAGGCATCAGGCAATTAAAACAATGTGTATAAACTCCTGAGCAGACAAGAATGATCTGCTTGCTCCTGCATTATTTTGTTTTATCTTGTTCCATCTTTCCCCAGAAAGATTCTGAGGCAGACAAGTATGAGAAAATATTATTCTTCAGAAATAAATTGGAAATTTCTTATTGTAATTAATTCATTTTGAGATAGTCATTAATACTTATATCAATACATAGTAAATCTATCTTATAAAAGGCATTTGCATCTATGTATGAATAGTATTTTGGTCCATTCCATTGATGTATTTAATGAAGCCCACTTCAGCAATCTGAAAGAGGAGTTGATTGAAATACAGCAATATTTTATTTAAAAATAATGTTTTTGCCACATATATGCCACATATTTTCAAGAAAGAAGCATTTTCTTTCACCAGAATTTTAAAAGTTGAAAAGTGACTTTGTTCTTGATTGAAGAGTTTAGGAAGCATTTAAAAACTTAACAACGATTTTTGAATAAATGAGATAATAGCAAATGGTGTAGAATACTGGGGCAGAACTTCTCTTTGCATGAACACTTTAAAAGGAAGAGTAAGTCAGGAAGATATGAAGCTGTGGAGGGATAATCAGTGATGCCCAGCAGGCTGTGGTTAGTGTCATAGTTACACAGGTCCCTGCATTGTTTTTGTAGAGAGCCTGTGTGACAACATGCAATAGGCATGTGTCTTGCCCATGCTACTGCAGCACAGCTCACAACTAAATCAGCGACAAAGATCCTTTGTTCTCCAGCATTACTGTTAATGTGAGATGATTGTTGCTTCTACCACATGGCAGCAACTAGGAAAGTTTTCTGGAGCCTTTTCTCTGTGACTGTGTATAGTCTAAGTCCAAAGGAATTCCTATGCCTGAACTATTTCTAATGTTCTCAGGTGTGTGTGTGTGTGTGTGTGTGTGTGTGTGTGTCTGTAATTGTCACAGGAAGTTATGAGCCATCATTTGGTGCATTAAAAGAAGACCAGTAGAGTTAAGTGAAAGAAGGGATGAACAGCACCAGTGGATCTAATCTGTGTTGCTTGAGACCTCTAGGAATGTCAGTCCTTGGGGACCAGTGACCTGTTACTGTTGAGCATTAGACCTGTGCAGTCCACACCATTTGAGGAAGTGTGCATTCCCCTATGTTCATAGCAGCCTCATCTGTGATAGCTAGAAGCTGAAAACAACCCAGATGTCCCATGACAGAAGACTGGATACAGACAATGTGAGTTCATTTACACAATGGAATACTACTCAGCTATTAGTTCTGAGTTCTGCAAGCAAATGGGTGGAAATAGAAAATATTATCCTCAGTGAAGTGACTCAGTTACAAAAGTACATGCGTGGTATGTATTTACTAATAAGGTTATATTAGCCAAAAAAAGGAAAGAAAGATGGAAGGAAGGAAGGAAGGAAGGAAGGAAGGAAGGAAGGAAGGAAGGAAGGAAGGAAGGAAGGAAGGAAGGAAGGAAGGAAGGAAGGAAGGAAGGAAGGAAGGAAGGAAGGAATCACAAGTTGGGAGGGACCTGGGAGGGAAAGTGGACAGGGGACAGGGAGTTGGTGTGGAGGGGAGAGGGGACCCTGACTGGTATTGGGTGAGGGAAAAGGACTGAAGCCCAGAAGGCCAGCAGAAAGGATGGAAACAGGCAACCTCAGGAAATAAGAGGTTGGGGGGGCGGGGGGGGGGGCTCCAGAATACACCAGAGACCTGGGAGGTGAGAGACTCTTGAAACTCAAAGTAAGGGATCTTAGATGAAAAGCCAGACAGTAGGGAGAGGGAACTTATAAATCCCATCTCCAGCAGGGAGACAAGGAATCAAATGAGGGAGATGGGGGACATCCCATAGTCACAATTCTGACCCATAATTGTTCCTGTCTGAAAGAATTACAGGGAGGGAAATGGAGAAGAACCAGAGGAAAAGAAGGTCCAGCAACAGGCCCAAAGTGGGATCCAGCTCAAGAGGAGGCCCCAAGGCCTGACACTATTACTGAAGCTATTGAGCACTCACAAAAAGTGACCTAGCATAAACACACTCTGAAAGACCCAACAAGCAGCTGAATGAGTCAGATGCAGATATTTGTACCCAACCAATGGACAGAAGCAGCTGACCCCTGTTGTTGAATTAGGGGAGGCTGATAGAAGCTGAGGAGAAGGGCAACTCTAGTTGGACCAGCAATCTCAATTAATCTGGACCTACAAGATCCCTCAAACTCTGGACCACCAAACAGGCAGCATATACCAGCTGATATATGGCCCCCAACACACATACAGCAGAGGATTGCATGGTCTGTGTTCATTCAGAGATGATGCACCTAACCCTCAATGGGCTGGAGGCCCCAGGGTGTTTAGAGGTCAGGTGTATGTGTGTGGGGGAATCCACATGAAGACAGGGCTTTGTTATAAGGTATGGGGTGTGAACAGTCAGAGGGTGGACTCGGGGGAAGCAGGGATTAAAATATGTAAAAATTAAATGAATTTAAAAGGTAATCTCTATTGTGGAACACACACACACACACACACAGAGAGAGAGAGAGAGAGAGAGAGAGAGAGAGAGAGAGAGAAAAGAAAGTGTGCTATCGTAAAATCGTGAAACAATTTATTTTTTAGTTTGAAAAGCCCCAAATGAAATGGAATCCCCTTTAGTCACCTAAAATTATATTACAGCTCATTGGTGAGACTGAACTTCCAGTATGTTGATACAAGGCTTCACACAGTCACCAAAAGTGAATAAAAAAAAAAAAATGAGATCAAGTCAATGACCCCTTGCTTTGTTTAGGCCAATCACTTTTTAACATATGTAAAGTTACCCACTATAAAAATATCAAATGCTTTGGAAGTGAAGATTCAGTCATTGACCAAGAGAGGTTAGGGAAGTGTGTGCAAAAATTTCCTTTATTGTTTCCTTCCTGAGATCTCAAATCCTTACTTCAGTACAGTGTCTAACCGAAGAGATAAATAATAATACACTTTTTCTTTCTTTTGGGCTATTTCTATAGTGCAATTTCACAAAGACCATCAAAATCCCTGTGATTCTTTGCTAACCTTTTTCAAATCTGCCGGCTCCAATCTTGATTTTGCCTCATTGCATCTTAGATATACACACTGTGATCCTAAATCGAAAACTTATTTTGTACCCCTAAACAAACGGTTGTTATTTAAAAAAAAAAAAAAAAAAAAAAAAAAAAAAAAGAAGAGAGTTCCAAAGCTTTAAGGAAGAACCCATCGCACTCATATATTCTAGATTTGGACAGATCTCTGCTCATGGGTTGCCATTCAGAGATGTATCATAATGGATCCTTCCCATTAAGAAAATGATGCATTTCCTCTCTTATGATAATATAATGGCATTTATCCAAGGGTATTTGTAATCCAATTCACCTGCCTATATGGTTCTATCACAGAAGACGCAAGTGGTGTGGGAACAAATTCTGATTTGTTTCTAACATCCAAAATATCTGAATTCTGCCTCATCAAATGAATTTTGACTGTCTGTGGGAGAACAGAAATTCTTATTAAAAACTGCAAAATGTGTATCATGCTTTTATTGTTAGATACTTGTGGGAAATTTCATCAATGTATTTTGTTTAAATCACATATCGATAGATACGCATTCTCTTCTTTAATGGATGAAAGTTCTTCACAGGATAATCTTTCAATGTTTTGCATGATACAGCCTGATGAAAGTAGTGAGAAACAGACACCTTGTCCCTGACAGGGAGGAAGATAAGGAAAGACAATGCAGGCTCTTCCCTCATCTCTACATACACTCTGTTAGAACCATTCGCACATACAAACGTGTGTGTGCATGCAAGTGTGTGCACACCCATGCACGCCACATACAAGATTTCTAAGCAATTTGCACAAATTAATGGATCCCTTTAAAAGGAAAGTCTAGGAAGGGATTTGTTCTTTGAGTAACTTTACCTTTTCTATTATGTACTAATATGGACATAAAAACTAACAGAGGAGCAAACATTAAGAATAAATGATATCAATTCAGTCTGCCCTTGATGCGAATTGGATAAATCTCTGTCCCCCTGCCTTGTATTCTTTTTTTTTTTTCAGTTTTCAATGAGTAGCTCCTTATATTCATTAGCAATATAAAATGAGAGTATGATTATTCAGTATCTCATATGTGCTATACTGAGCATCAAAATCCGTCTATGCTCTTCAGCAATCTGCCAAACATCTCATGCTATCTCTATCCTTTGATTTCTCTCTTTTTCTTCTAAAATTACTCATTAAGAGTTTTTCCTTCAGATATCTGACAAACATTAGTGTTTGAGGTATAATTGATGGAGACAAGGTCAATGAAAATTATATAGTATAATGAACAGTTGAGGGGTTTGTGTTTTACTGTTGTGGTTTCTGTAGTCTGTCTCTACAGCTGGCTTCATTCCAGGTTGTTAGTTACAATTTTATGTTGTTTCTCTCATCTCTACTACCCACCAAAGGAACATATTCAATGGCCATTATGTGACAAAGCTCAGGGAACATTTACAGGGTTTTTGATAGCCCATTCTTCAGCCTGAGCTTGGAATCATGACTTAACCATCAGAAAGAGATGAAAAACTATTTTATGTAAAGACTTCCAGATGATGTTTCACAGTGCTCATACACAAGCTATTTACTGATCATTAGGAACCTTTGGTCTAATGCTAATGGGACATTTCCACGCTATTGTCCCTGCAAAGTGTGGGGATAACAAAATGTGGGTCTTGAATGGAGAAAGAGCAGAGCAGACTTGATCAGAAGTACAGCCTGAAATCAGATCTGCAAGGCAGAGCTGCACGGTCAACTCGTTTTACCTTTTTAGAGCATGGGTTAACCGTTAAACTGTTCAGCCATGGTAACAATGCCAGCTTCGGTACAGGGGATAGAATTTCAAGGCTTTAGCTTTTGTAGGCTGTCTGGATTATTATAATGAATTTATGTGGAGATGACAATGTTATTTGTAAGTCAAGAATCATATCTTTTTTTACCTACAGGAAGCCGAATAACCTTCTCAGCCTCGCTACCATTTATTTAAACCACATGATTGAATTCTGACCAATGGAATAGCAGCACTTCTCTCGTCCAGCCTGTGACAGTACTTATTGTCATCCTGACAAAATCTAGCATCATCTGGAAGACAAACCTCTGGGCATGTTGGCGAGGTACTTTCTAAACTGGGATGAGTGAGTTGGAAAAACACAGCCTAAGTTTAGGGGGCATCCTTCCATCAGCTCAACCCCCAGATGTGGTAGAAAGGGGAGAACCAGCTGCATGTCTGCATCCCCGACCTTTGCAGAATTTCCACTGATGCAATGGGACAAGCATGCTGAAGCTCCTGCCACTGCGACACGTTCTTTCTTAACTTGGTTACAATTGAACTCTTCCCCATGCTGACTTAGCCCAGTATTTTGTTACAACAATGAAGCAAGTTAGTAAAATACCCCTGGAGATTCCTTCTCATCTCCTTGTCTCAGGGACTCAGACTTTTCTCTTGTTGATTAGATTAGAAAATCCTACTTAAATCACAAGCTGTAAGATAGGATAACTCAAGTGAGCAGTGGTTGTACACATCGAATTCAGACCACCTTATTTTTGTATCCAAGACTTCAGACTGTACCAACTAAATTGCAGGTAATACCTAAGTTTTAAATACAATGCCATTTGTATTTTCTGATAAAATTCTCAGAATCAAACTATGGCATTGATGTTCACTTTATTTCAGAGTATATTATTATTAACTCTGTAATGTAGAGTACAACTAATAGAAAGGTTTGTAAATTAAATTCATTAAGACTCTCAACAAAGACTCTCATCTTGCTTGGGGCAGATTATTCTGCGGCAATGTTTCTTGACATTTTACAAAAAGACTTTTGATCACCAACTCTTTAAGAAGCAGTCACATTAGGAGTGTCCATGACACCTAGAAAGGCATCTTAAATGCTATTTACTGTCAAATGATGACATTTTGGGGAAGTGAGTGGGTCATGAAAACAGGGTCCTTGTGATTGGTACAAGCATTCCTACATAAAAGACTGCAGAGAAAATCCTGCCCAGTCTGACAGATGAGGACAGTGGAAGAACAGTATATCTGGGACTCAGAAATCAATTGCTGATAATAGGTTCTTAGACTTCCAAGCCAAGAGAGCAGATTAAAAAAATCCTGTCATTTGACAATCTTCCTATCTGTGGTACTTTGTTCAAAAGTATCCTAAGTGGACAAGAAAGGAGCGTTTTTAGAGCTTTTCTTTCAAATCATACTTCCATCTAATTTCTACATCATTTTCCATGTACTCTACCTATACATGGACTTAACACATGGTAGGAGAGAGAGAGAGAGAGAGAGAGAGAGAGAGAGAGAGAGAGAGAGAGAGAGAGAGAGATGTTTTCAATAATCAAGAGCCATTTCCCCATCACATACAATGAGAAAGAATGGTGCACAACAGTACTGATCTAACCATCCTGAGATCTCAAGCAAGAAAGTCTAGTCTAGTCTAGTTTGTTTTCTCTGTTGCGTTCCAGGTGTAGCGTCGTACATACCACCTTCATCCAAGCTCCAATGCTGGCAGAGCACTTACTTTCTAAACAACTGGAGGCTCTAAGGCTGCAAGATTTTTTTTGTCTGGACGCAAATTTTATGCTTTCTTATGTTTCATTGTCAAAGCAAAACATATGATTTCCTTCACCTCCCCATTCACAGGGGACATTTGGGGAGTAATTGTTGCCCCCTGTAATACTTCACAGATCCACCTCCATAGAGCCCCTAGCTTTTGGAAGAAATTCTATAAATCTGTTGTAGCTAGCTGAGGGATCTCAAATCAATGACTACCATATGTTTCTGTACTGGGCTGCACAGTGTTCCCCCCAAATGATGTGTACTCAGAACTTCAAAATTCAATGACATTTAAAGGTGTAATGTTTGTATACATAATGAGTATGAATTCATATTAGATTCTCATGAACCCATAAGCCTCTAATCACAGAAAGAAGAAATGCTGATGCAGAGAAATCACAGAGAAAAGTCAATAATGTGAAGATGTTTCTCAAATTGGCTGTAGGCTGCCACAACCTAAAACATGCTAGACACTATCAGATACTGACAGAGACAAGGAAACATTCATTTTAGAGAGTCCTCGGGGATCATGAGGATCTACTGAAACTATCTTTGGGACTTTCTAATATCCAGAAACTTGAAAGAACAAGTATCTTTTGTTCAAAGACTCTAATGTATGTCTTTATTTTTTAGCCTTGTGAGAGAACTGACAGAGCCACAAGTTGTTTAGACAAATTCAAAATTAAAATATAGTTTTTATTACTGCCCAGATTGATATATGCTGAATTAGCAGTCTTAAGAAATGCTTATTAGCATTTTAATATACTTAACAAAAAGTTATATTATTTGTGCATACAAACACAGATGAATATACTACAAATATAACTTAAATGGAAGAAAATATTAAAGAAATAACATGATGAAGCTGTGGTATGGTTTCGACTGTGTCATGGAGTTCATGGTCAGCATATATAAGGCTCTGTATAGAATATGTAGAGTCTGGGTTCAGATTCTAGCATAACCCTCAAAATTGTATTCCCATTCTGAAGAATGGGAAACCAAATTAAAATGATAGTAGACACCTTCTTTATAAATTGGTATTTTAGACCTTAATAATAATTCAACTAAAAGATTAAAAGATGTTTATATTAATGTTTGTTATTGTGATTGTCAATTAACACTGATTATTATTTATTTTCTTAAATATTTATAATTTAATATTTATTTTAAGCATATATGTGTGGGAATGTGTATATATGTGTTAAATGGGCAAAATGTGCATGCAAGAGCCCTGGGAGGTAAGAAGAATATGTCATGTCTCCTGGAACTGGGGTTATAGGCAATTGTGAGCCACTGTGTGGATGCTAGAAACCAAACCTGCGCCATGCAGAAGAATGGGAAGTATTCCTGCCATCTGAGACATCTTTTTCCTTACTTATAAGCTGAGTGCTGGGGACCAAACTCCGGTGTTCTGCAGGAGCACTGTGTTCTCTAGACCCCGAGCTGCCCCTCAGTCCCTAAAATGGATTTGTTTCATATTTAAACAAATACTAATTTTTTTCATGTAATTCAAACTTTAAAATAATCCTGTAACATAAAAATAGCAGAGAAAACACTAAGTTTATTTAATGCTCTCATGTTTATGTGGAAAAGAGAAATGAAAACCTTCAGTCTTGGATTTATTGATTTGATTTTTTTTTTTTAACTGCCTGCCTCTTGCAAAACGTGGCAAAGGTTATCACAGTGCCAAGCTTACACAGATGCCTATGGCAGTGAAGAGAAGGTTTAGGTTGTTTCTTCTGTTGATTTATTTAGTGCACTTTTAGACAAGAAGGCTTAACTCTCATCTATTTATAGCCTTCCTGTTTTAAAACAAGGAAAAGTGTGAGCCAGGCCTCATGTCTACTTCATCAACACACCAGTTTGTTTTCCCCATGTCCTTCTGAAAACAAGAAGGAAAAGAAAAAATCCTCTCCAGTGGTTGACTACATTATGTTACTGGAGTAAATCTTTCACATATATTCTATCCAGGAGATGAGCCATGAGCCAGTTTACCATTATAATTGACAGAAAGGAATAAGCGCACACACGTGCATGCACACACACACGTACATGCACACACACACACACACACACACACACACACACAACATCAGTTGGGGTGATAGAGAAAGATAGAATCTAGAAATCTTAAACTAAGCTGAAAGAACAACATATGAAGAATGGCACTGACTTAATTCTTAGTTTTAGTCTAAAGTAGCATTTGCAGTGAAGAGGAAGAGCTTCTGTAGCTGTATTTATACTATGGTATGGACATGAAACCCAAAGAGCTTGAAAGAAATTCATAAATTAGATATACTGATGAACAGTACTGGGCATAGTAATGAGTGTCCTCTGCGGCACTAAATCAATGACGTGATAGGGACGTATTGAGAAAAGGAAGAAAAAGACTCTCAAGTTTGTGAGAATCCACCAAGATAATGATGATAGAAATTACAGATATTGGATGATTTTTCAAAAGGGAATCAGCAGTCCATGAACAGCCACCTGGAAACAGGGTGACAAGGGAAAGCAAAGAGCCGTCAATGTGCCAAGCCAGGAACGAAAAACAGACATGAAATGTCAGATGGCTTTGAGAAACGTTTCAAGGATGTAAAATTGGTGAGAGCTGTAAGGCCGATTATTTATTCATTATGTCACGAACAAGGCTCTGAGAAAAGCAGACGATAGGAGTTCAAGACGAAACACCCAGACCAGAGACTACCAGCAAATCAAGTCCATTTTCTGCTCTACTGTGTTCAATGACTTTACACATTGTTCCCTTCCAGGGGATGCGGGGTGTGCACAACACTCCCTGCGCCATGATAAGAACCCTGTCAGCACTCTTTGAAGTTCCCCTGGTTGTTTGCCACAGCTGGATTGAAGTGCAGTAAAGCAACAAAGAGCAAAATAAGAAAACTGAAGTGGGAGAAAGGAAAAGCAGGACAGGGACATGATGGGATGGAAGAAGGAGCTGCTTGATCTCACCAGAATAGATGCTGACATTTCTTCTTGGGCAGTCACATTGTCATCAGGACCACCATCAGAAAGACAGATAAAGGGAGTATTAACATTATTGTTTGTCATACACATATTATTTTTTCCATGAAATACCATTGCTGTTGCTGAGAATTACCCATTTCCAGAAATGCTTTTAAGTTAGACTTGATGTTGACTACATGCCATTTCAGGGCTGATATAATTTAGGATTTTGTAATCTGAAAGTTTGATAAGTAGCAGCCTGATTCTATTTTTCTAGCTAGAAATCCATTAACGATGCCCAAAGAACTATTGCTTTACTAATGGTTTATACTAAAGACAAAACTCAATGTATATTAAATGGAGGCATACATCTAAGGCAGGAAAAGCCATGGGTATCAGAATAATGGAAAGTAGGGAGCTTGCTTGCTATTTTGCTAACTCCACTACAATATTTACTGATCACTGGTATGCACTGGGGCAGAACATGACTAAGTCCTCTCTCAAGGATACTCCTTGTCTCTCTGGATTTTATTTTATCTCTAAAACTGCAATATTTGAATCATGACCTTTGAATCTGCCCCTCAAAAATTTAACCAAATGTATTTTACACAGGTTGTATATATTTCCAAGCATTCATCTTTGTAATCTATATATAGGTTTGTGTCCATCATTGCTTCTGGCTTTAGATTCTCGTAAGAATGTTACTATGTGTGCTATGATATGAAGTAGTGTGTATTTTGATACTCGAGCACTGTTATATGTGATCTACTGTTCTTTTTTTTTTTTTTTTTTTTTTAAAGATTTATTTATTTATTATATGTAAGTACACTGTAGCTGTCTTCAGACACTCCAGAAGAGGGCATCAGATCTTGTTACGGATGGTTGTGAGCCACCATGTGGTTGCCTGGGATTTGAACTCCGGACCTTTGGAAGAGCAGTCAGGTGCTCTTACCCACTGAGCCATCTCACCAGCCCCGTGATCTACTGTTCTTATATTTTGTTCTTGTTTGTTTGTTTGTTGTATTTGATTGGTGCGTATAAATGTATATCTGCATATGTGGTATGTGTATGAATGCTAACATGTATTTCTATGCCCACACATGCAGAATCCAAAGGAGGACGTAGGATGTCTTCGTTGAACCACCTTCTGCATTTTTACCCCTTGATACAAGGTTTGAAGCTCACTGTTATAAGACAGCTCCATGCTTGTCTGTGTTTGACACTTGGGTTGTAGGCCTAAGTAGTTATATTACTTCTTATGTGAATGCTGGAAACTTGAACTCAGTTTCTTACCATGGGCTCCACTATGCATGTTTTAAAGTGACACTACCCAAGTGTTAGCAGCTTCCCTGTCAGGCTAAGTGTTTATACAACAACACATCTTCACTCCTCATAGTAGATTTATTATGTTCTTTCAGAAAAATACTAAACAATAAAAATACTAATGTCTCATGTTATAGACAGAATCATGAAAATCAGAGTTTATTCCTAAACACAGATGCAGAAATCTCGTAAACATAGATTAATAAAATCCTAACATAGATTAATAAAATCCAAAGAAGAATTCATGAGCATTCATAGAGTTTAGGACAAGTATAGATTTGTGCTGTTATTTGCCACTTTAATAACCATTTTATTTGACTGTAGACTTGATGATGGTGATCATGGGAAAGGCAGCCTTTTACAGTTGGATCAAGAATTGAAATGGGTGGTAATCTTGTGAGGCTATGCCAGTGCCTGGCAAACACAGAAGTGGATGCTCACAGTCAGCTTTTGGATGGAACACAGGGCCCCTAATGGAGGAGCTAGAGAAAGTACCCAAGGAGTTGTAGGGGGCGGCAACCCTGTAGGTGCAACAGCCATCATTGGGAAGAGAGGCCCCTTGGTCTTGTAAACTTTATATGACCCAGCACAGGGGAAGGCCAGGGCCAAGTAGTGGAAGTGGGTGGGTAGGGGAGCAAGGGCGGGGGGGGGGGGGGCGTATAGGGAACTTTTGGGATAGCATTTTAAATGTAAATAAAGAAAATAATAAATAAATAAATAAATAAATTTTAAAAAAAAGAAAGAAATGGGTGGTAAGCCAGCAGTACTTTATTTCCCTATGCTATTATGGGCTTGCTCCCTTATCAAGTACCTCCTAGGAAACAGAGGTGTGGACCACCCACGTAAAAGTATCAGCAATGGGAATGTCTGCCAGGGAATGATGCAGAGATTTATGTGGGCATCTTCTGCAAGTGCTCTAGGGATTGACACTTGTTAATCCCCAAATGCCAAGACTGCAAGCCTTCTAGTCATTACCCTACAACCCTATGCTAAGCTTGCTCAGTACTGATGATACCACCCAGGAGACTTCCTCTAAGAGACTTGTAAAGATTCCTTGGGGCCATTTGCATTTCAAAAGAAATTCACACAAATCAAGAATCTTTTGTCTGACCTTATGCCCTCCCCCTTTTTGTTCAGCACAGAGCAATTTGTCTATTTTTGGAGAAACTTGTTAGATATCATGTTAACTAAATTTCCAAGCCACTGTAGAACATAGTGTTGGTTTTGCCCTGAAAATAAATTCATATTTAAATGAGTTTCACCCAAGAAACTGCAAAATTTCCACAAGTTTAATTACTATTGTCATTGATGAAACATTCTATTACATCCTGTTTGCAGGGTCAGGCAACGTGGAAATCTTATAAAAAGAGACAATTTTAGAAGAGGGTAAGATCTGATGGCAGACTTAAACACTTATTAGGAAATAAGATGTCCAAAATAACAACTAAGACTCAGGAGGCTAAGGACACCACATGTGACACAATAAAAATTGAAAGAGGTAGCTTTTTAATGTCACTAAAACATTTGTGCTTGAAGTTTATGGCTGTTTCCTTCAGATGTAACTACAGTACATGCTGAAGGGTCACCATGCTGTCTCCTAGTGTCATGCTTTTTTACAGAAGATGCACTAAACTAATTTGCCTCCAAAGAACAGACTATTGTCCAAGGTGAAAAAGAAAGAAAAATACCCTCTAACAGGCAAAAAGTGTAGAAAAAAGGTCAAAGTTTGGTTATTGCTCTGATGTTCCAATGCCATTTCTTTTTGGGGTTCTTGTACCCCAAAACATGTCTTTTCCCTGAAATATGGTATGAGTTCACAAATTCAAAACAAAACCATAAATTTGGAAACAAGAATAAACATAAAATAAATTCCCAGGAAGAAATATTAGATTCAGGTTCTAGAAACAAGACTTCAATTAATTTTCTCCTTACTTATATCATCAGTATTCAAAATGTGGTCCAGGACAAATTAACTGTATCCAGATTCCAGCATTTAATTCAACTTATCAGTGTAGAGTTCAAAATCTTTAACTCTCCTTTTTCTCAATGCAGTTGATTCTGTCAATTTGTAATTCTGGCTTTTTTACTTGAAGTCCACCATTCTAACGAATTAGTGGATTGTGGCATTATATATGCTACTATGAAATTTATCAGTGGTTGTTTTCAGGATTCTATGGAGTTTTTCCTGCAATCAGTAACAGAACTCACTCCTACTTTAAAAAAAAAAAATGGCGGAAGGGAATTTATGGACACAGTGTAAACTTATAACAGAATGCACTGATAACACTGAGGTAGATGCTATTGTCTCCTCCTTATCATTTCTTTATAAGTTGAGCCTGCAAACAACCTTTTTTCTAATTTATCCATAAACTATACAAGAGGCTATTGTGAAATATAGTGTGATAAATACTGTGAGACACTAGTATTTATTATTTTCTTCTAAATAAGAAGGCAACCCTGGATATTTTCCTTCCAAAGAAGAAGCTAAAATTGTTGATTTAAGATAGGATGTTGGTTTCTAGAGTCGGTAAGGAGGGGAAGAAAGCAAGCACAAACAAAACTGGACATCCATCTTTAACAGAGTCACTACCTGGGTTTGATGCCATTCAGCTCAAGGCTACACTGGCTTCTTACTTGACAGTAACATTGAAAACAATACAAACATGATATCTAAGGGCTTTCCACCTTTTGTCCTTGACAATCTACCTCACCCTTCCTGTATCATTTTTCACGAGATCCTCTTTAGAACTGTCTGAGGCCATCCTTTCACCTAGGGTGAAATGTTAAAGAAATGCACTGGCTACTAAAACTCAGAATTTGGTATAGAAATAGCAAACCAATCTCTTAAACAGCAATTTTAAAGAATTCATAAAACCTAAAGGAAGCAGATGAATTTCAGCCAGAGTTTTTCCCTGTTATATTCAACTAGCCAGTCACGTATTTGTCACAGGTAGACACTGTGTACAATAAATCTGAATTTTGAGGATCCCAGAAAGTACTGCATTAATGCCATATTTTTCTAACCGGGGCATTAAAAGTATTAAATATTACCAATTCCTACTAATTGCTATAGATAGTCTTTATTTTCAAATATATACATATAAGAAATGTATTGTTCAATTTTATATTCCTTATGTAATAAACATAAGGAATGTGTTGTACAGTATCCAACAGGTTCACCAAATTGAGACAAATGCATTTTTCTTGAGAATTTGATCATTGTAACAGCTTCTAATTTCTTCTCTCTGGTTGTTTCTCATATTTGAAAAAAAATATTTTAGGCAAATTCTAAATTGATAATGAGGTAATTGATCTCTTAACTTTTTAGTGAGATGCTTATCTTTTAATCAGTCTTTCAGTTCTATGAACTCTTAGAATACTAAACCCATTTTAAGTATAAAATGTCATTAAATTATTTTAGGACATTATATAAACCCCAGGCAGTCATAAATATCTCAACATTTGTTGCAAACATTACAGCCTATTTGATACTTTATATGATTTTCAATTTTACACACTTGTTTGGTTTATTTTCTAGAACTTTCAGGGAGAAGAAGAAAAGAGTGGTTTCTGTAATTGTTCATATCCAAGCCAATCTCAGGGAACCAGGTACACTCTGAGTGTTCTTATTAGGTTCTGAGAATGGTTAAGTATATGGAACCTGAGATGGTGATGGCTTTGAGAACCAGCAGGAACAATGGGAATTACTGTTTAATGGTCATAGAGTTTCAGCAGCCGGTGATGAGGAAGATTCTGGAGATGGGTAGACGAGAAGACTGTATACCAAGGGCAGGTACAGAGTACCATGAAATGTGCACTTTTTAAAAGGGTGAATGTAGTACCTCTCCTACCATCATCACATTAAGGCAGCTCCTCCAACTTTTTACAGATGTTTAGACACTAATAAGCCCAAGGAAAGGAGATGACAGAACTCATTCTCTGATAGTCAAGAAATAAGCACATTGATTAAATCTATTGCCACTTTCTCAGCACATCATTGTGAATGGTTTCCATTTCTTTTATATCCAACTTTTGCCGATTTAATACACAAGCATGCTTTTCTGATGATTTTATATTATAAAAGTTTAGACATGATATTTTACTTAATGTTCCCCATTGTTAGACATTTAGGATACTTCCAGCATTGCTTACTGTTTTGTGCCTGACACGAACAATACTGGCTGGAGAATAGGATCCCATAAACCATTGTTCCAAACTTACATGGCTTATTAGCATTTAAGTATTTGCTTAATTAGATTGACTTACTAACTCAAAAGATATGCACATAGTTAAAGCTTTAAACATGCATTGTAAAAATGTTTCTGAGCCAAACAAAACAAAATATTTACATTCTCACCAGCTGTGAATATGTGCTTCAGCTGCATGAAGACTTTTATGTATATGAATTTCCTTACAGATATTAGATAAATTATTCAGCGCTCAGTTTTACGGCTTTGCTTGTGGCCTTGGTTTTATATTTAACCATAAAATCGAGATGCATTTTCCATTTTAGTACAGGATACGATAAATGTCTAAATTATTTTTCCCAAAAATCTACTCAGTGTTCATTTCTTAAATAATTCTCCCTAGTCTTCCCTCACTAGCATCAGAGAGCCTTTAATAGTTTTAAGTAGACTGGAAGTCATAATGACTAGACGCAATTATTGTGACCATGTGTGCTGCAGTAAGCATTTTTATAACAGGATCTTATTTGAACTTGATGAAGACCTTCTGAAGCTTCATTCCCAAGCCTTCATTACACCTAACCCATATCACCCAGTCAAACAGGTACAAGGGCTAGGGTTGGAGGTCAACCCCAAATCTATCTGCATCTCTAGGTTCCAGAGTTTTAACCTCAGACAGCAGTGTGGTAGTCAACGAGTCTCTTTTAGGGTTCTTTTAGGGAAATAGCTTGAACTCTCCAAGTTATAAATGCTTGCAAAAGAAAGGGTCACTCAAAATTCATTTGAAGTACTTTCTCTAGCTCCTCCATTGGGGGCCCTGTGCTCCATCCGATAGATGACTGTGAGCATCTACTTCTGTATTGTACCCAAGGAGCTGAAGGGGTCTTTAACCCTATAGGAGGAACAGCAATATGAACTAACCAGTACCCCCAGAGCTCGTGTCTCTAGCTGCATATGTAGTAGAGGATGGCCTAGTTGGCCATCAATGGGAGCAGAGGCCCTTGATCTTCCAAAGATTATATGCCCAGTACAGGGGAATGGCAGGACCAGGAAGTGGGAGTGGGTGGGTTGCGGAGCAGGGCGGGGCGAGGGTATAGGGGACTTTCAGGATAGCATTTGAAATGTAAATGATGAAAATATCTAGTAAAAAATGTTTAAAAAATTCATTTGAACTAAGTGTTCAAATCCCAAACAACAAGGATTCCTGACATTGTTTCACTCTATGGGCCATTTCTTCTTTTAGAATTATCTTCTAAAACCTTTCCTTTCCATTTTCTTGAAGACTCATCTTCCATGCCTTGTGTCCTGGTATCTTGCTCACACAGAAGTCTTGTGTTCTTTAGAACTTATGATTGAGAGATGCATCCATCAATTGAATTTTGTACCTCTCTAGAATTCATATGTTGAAGTATAATCCCTAAGGTGACAGTATCAATAGGGAGTGCCTCTGAGATTTGATTAGATCTGAGGATAGAGACCACAGGAGTGAGATTTATAAAGCTTTGTAAAAGACAACCACGTGAAGGTTGCTTTCTTTCATATATTTTATGAGACCTCAGCTGGTAGTTGTTATCTGTACATAAGCTGACAATGCTGATGGTACTTTTATTTGGAAGTTTTTAGTCTTCAAAACTCTGAGTAGTGAGTTCCTGTTGTTCGCAATCTAACTAGCTTTGTGGTATTTTTGAAGTAATCAAGAAAATGGACTACGCTAACTCATTTTAAACTTATAGTATCTTATCTGAAATTCTAGTAAAGGACCATTGCTATGAGTATTGATACTTGTGTGGGTTCAGGAAGATACAGTGGGGATACTAATTTTAAGGAGATGTACTAACTGAACCACAACAGCTGGAGAAGGGGTGGGGCAGTATCACAGCCAGGTGGAGATGCTGTTGCTTGACAATTCAGAGGTGAGCAATCCCATCTGAAAAGATGATTATGCAGCGCCAAGACATGAAGCCAGATTGTACTTATACTTTAAGAAATCTGTTAATTTAATTTAGATCTCTTAAAAAAAAAAATAACTCTCAGGCTTGGGAGATAGCTCAGTAGATAAAATCCTTCCTATATGAGTACGGGGGAACTAAGTTGGATCACCAGAACCAATACAAAAAAGGTTGGGATTCCAGTGCTTGGAAGTTGGCAGGAAGATTCCTGTGTTTTGCGCACCAGTCTGTATAGTTGTAAATAATGCAGAGCAGATTTCGTGGGAAAGTAAGGTAAAAAAGAGATAGAAGAAAATGTTCCACATCAACTCCTCACTTCTATATGTATCCATACGCATGTGTATAACCCTGAACCAACATGAAAACACCACATATGCATGAACTTCTGCACTGAATTACTGAGCTACTGATAAGACAATTAGACACCATTTGTGAATTGGTAAGGTCTTGTTAAATTTAATTTCCCTTGTCAAATAGTCCATATTAAGTTTTTCCACATGAAAGCAATATTTGAGATATTGGATAGATTTTAAATATTCATTAACATGATTCAGAAAACCAATCATAATGCTGGAATGTTACTGCCTTATATCTAAGGTATCTTACACAATTATTTACAGTTTTATTCATGGCATAGCTCATAAGAATAAAAAAGCTATTGTTAAAGGGTTGTTAAATACAGCAGGTAATGCATAATAAATATCCAAAGATTGTGGTTTCTTTTCTAATTGATGCAACTCGTTTTCCTCCCTCCCCACTTGCGTAAGTAAATGTCTTATATGAGACTAAGATGAAATTTTCTAGATGATAAAATATACTATCAAAGAAGAATCTTCCTTAGTATTTCAAAGTCAGCAACTCTTGTGTATGCTTCTTGAAGCGGTTCTGTGAAATCATTGTGAAGGAAAAGCAGATCCGATCTCTTTCTGATATGATCTAATTTCTTAGGCCCTAAGAGCTATTTGCTGCTATCTCTGATGGGGTCAAATCATCTCTTCATAAATCAGGGTTATTTCTCCCATCTATTTGCTTTATCCTCTTTTCACGGTGAGGTTTTGTGTTGAGGGTGTTTTGTTTTGATCTCATTTCCGTTGAATTTAGAAGACGGAGGGTCATGGACTCAGAGGCTGATTATTTTTCCACTTCACAGTTTCTGAAATTAAATACAAAATCCAAGGCAAAGAAAGCACATCCTGGCAGCTTTCCTCTTTGCTTTCTGGGCTTACGGTATTTTTATTTTGCTAAAAAACTCTGTACAAAATATAGGTTTCCTGGGTTTGATTAAAAAAATAATAATTATTAAGATCGCTCTACTGTGCTTGTGTGAAATAGCAGATTAATTAAGGCTGACATCTGATATTCTAAAGGTCCAGGAGTGACTGATAAGTCTCTCAGAAACCATGCAGCTGATAGAAGGTCATAAGTCTAGTAAGTATTATAATATATGAAGCTTACTTCAGACAGAGAGTAATATTTATGCATGTCGACTTCGTGTACACATGAAGTTTCTGCTGCGACCAATGTTACTTTCCACTCGCTATTCATGTTATCTGAGCATGCAGAAGAACACGGTGTCCAAGGAAAGCATAGGGTGACTGAGCAGTAGGACCAGGTTCCCACCACAAGGCTCCTGGCACTGTGGCATGGGCATGTGCTTCTCAGAAAACAACAGGTTTTCTCACATACACAGAAATGAAACGGCAGCAAGGACTATAAGCTGAATTAGGTGGAAAGCACAGGAAACTTCATCTATAGAACAAAACATTCCAATACAGCTTTGATTTTGTTGTAGAGAAAAATAGTGAAATTGCTACGATTTCACATTTCCACATCTTTTTTTTTTTTAAGTCTGTACATCCCTGTATGTATTTAACTCACTATAGCAGTACCAGAGGAAGAAAACAAATAAAAGTGGAAACAGATAACATGCTGTGGCAGAAAATAACCTAGGAGCACATTCACAGTTAAAAGGCAGGGCAGATCACAGAGAGTTAATGAGACCAAAGCTGGCTGAGATACCTAAATGCAGAAGATTTCAAGTGAAGGCTGCAGACAGCTTCCTCTGAAGCAGCTTTGAGTCCCAGGAAGTTAGAATGAAGGAGATCCCAGCAGGCTTAGCTTAAATAACCCCTTCTTGCTATCACAGAAGGTGCAGTTTTAATTATTCTAAAATATTCTTAATATGTATGTGTATTTTTCCAGTATGGAGATCTGCACACCAACTATTAGTGTGGATAGAGCCCAGCAGGGGGTTTGGAGTCTCCTGGAAATGAAGTTACAGATACCTGTGAGCCATTACTCGCAGGCTGGGAATCAAACCCTGGAGGCTGAAAGACCTTGCAGTACTCTTAGCAATGCTATGCACATGTATTTTTAAAGCATTTGTACACAGTAGGGTTCTTATCAGGAAAAAAACCCACTGTTTAAGAGGTTTAGAAATAATAGGCTTTAACAGTTAGCCCTTTTTAAATTCTAAAGTTTTAAATTCATTGAGTTTTATGATCCTACCCAATACCAACATTATTAAACGCCATCCTGGCATAGAATTTCCCCCAAACAGCATTATGCATGAATTGTTGTTCTCCAAGTACTTCTTGGCTTTTGTTGTTGTTGTACTTGTTGTGGTGTGGTTTGTATGACCTTTGGTAGGCATCACAAAGATATAGACTCAAGATACGGCATTTCCTTTAGATACCAAAGAGAGGGGAAAGGTATTTTCACGAAAGCCACATTAAGCCTCTGAGCCTTCTGTAACTCCCGTACATGTTCACAAAGGGCCTTCAAGCACAGATTGGTCACACACTTTAGAAGTGAGAGCACCAATAAGAGCTTTAAATGATATTAATCATGCTTAAAGAAAAGAGAGTTTGCTCTAGTAAAACATTAGCCAATGCTTGTTAAATTGATTCTGGCCATCTTGGTTAATTGAATTTAAACATTATTTCCTCAGAGCTTTTATGATGGACTGGATGGAAGGGAAATGGCATGGTTTCTCCTGGAACATTGGCTAGCAATGATATATTTCCTTTCCTTTTCTGAAATGAATTCTTTCAAAGACAATTTTCATAAGTTGAGCTCTTAATATGTAAGGGCAAAGACATTATTGAGAAAAACACAGCAATTTTCAAATATGAGTTTACAAGAATTCATGAGTAGGAGGATGATCTATAATATTCAGAGAATCAGTCATGACAGAACAACGGTAACAATCAAAACAAGTGCAGTCATCATTATTCTGGCAAACCCTAAGGCAGTCAGAGTGCTGGTGTTTATCTTCCTCTTTTTATAAAGGATCACCATCACGCCACAGCTGATTTGTCCCTCTGACAATAGAGGGACACTTAGGAGGTCTTTTGACCACCCCAGACCTCAGCTGCCCCGTTATTCCCTCCATTAGCAAAATCAAGCCTTTTCAAATATAGCAGTTCCTGTCTGATTTCAAGAGGCAACTTTCTAAAGTAAATAGTAATATATGCATGCTGGTGAGACTTTCCAACTCAATGCCCCTTTCCAGGGCTTGTGTGTCTTAGAAAAGAATGGCCGGCTGATGTCAACACAGTTTGAGTTCACCTTGTGAATATGAAGTCCTGTGGTTCACCTTGTGAGTAAGGGTCAGAATCTAATTCAGACAATTCTATCTGAGGAATGACTAAATTGTCCTGCCTGCCATAGTGAGCGGTTATACCACAATCTTCCAACAGAAAACTCACCTCTGTTTTCTGAGTAGGCAGTGGGATATCAAAGAAACTAGTCATCCATCAGGCAGTAGTATGGCAGTGTAAAATGGGAGGGAGGGCCAATTAGCATCCATTAAAAACTCTGCATGTTAAAAGTTTAGGGTCTGTTAAACTAGATGTTTACTCTCCTTAAAATTCAGGGATGAAACGAAGAGAATGGCATCTCACACAACTTTAATTATCCTGAATCTATTTGGGGCAGATATTGCTAAAGGACATTGACCATGGAGGAACACGTGCTCAAGAAAATCCTACATCTAAGTAACTGATAAAACAGCATGTTCTAGGTCACTTGAAATCCATTTGAAAAGCTGACAAACACAAGTTCTGATATTTCTATTACACTCTCCAAAGGAGTGTGTGCTCAGAGTGGAACAGACTTATTGACCAACACTAATAGTGTTGTAACTCACAGGATCTTTGAACAAAGAGAGGAGTGACACCTAGAGATAGAAACTACATTGCTTCAATAATGTATTTTGTCAAGAGTATTTCTTCCTAAATAATCCATTGACTGACTATGTCTAGAGCCTAAAAGGCATTAGAGTTGGGGTGAGCTATTCTCAAAGTATGTAGAGGTTATTATTTTATCACTATCTAAAATTTATATTCAAACGTATGAGTTTTAAAGTAATTTCATACCACTGTGATATTTGCTTTTATTTTCTTTTTAGCTTCATGACTATATTCAGCCATGTGCCTTACTGCAATAATCATGCCTCTTCAATAATGAGCCTTTGTCAATGAGAAAATATAATTTAGTTAATAGAAGTTACCTCCACAGCCAATTTCTCAGAAACACATCTATCCTATAAATTAAGATACATCTATAATTTAATTTATTTTATCATTACTTTTCTACTCTGTCTTAAAGATGCTTCGATTCTTATTAGATTAAGGATGTGGTGTTTAGTAATTACACATTACACTAAGACATTAATGTTAGATGACAATTAAAGATAAAAGGATTTTACAGAATTTTATATTTTTTCTTCCATATGAATCTTATTCTTATTCAACTGCATCTCTAATTGTATTTCAAGACTCAACATCAAGATAAAAAATTCTGAGCCACACAAACTGGGGGGTGCTATTGATGAAACTGAAATCCTAAAAATAGAATGAGTAGAAAACCTGAAAATGCCTAAGTGACTTAAGAAGAAATATTACCTTTAAAGACAGAATCTATTCCATTAGAATATGAAGTATTTCCGATCTATGGAATTGAGGGGAAAAAAAAGTCAGAGAGTGTCTTGTACAGAACGATTGACTACCAGCGTGGTTTGGGGCTTGGTGGAGAATGAACACTGACTACCAGGCATTTATTTGCAAAACTTCTGGCCTACACCTGATAGCCATTTAGGTTTCTCCTGACTCATGGACTGAATCTGTAGCCCAAACTCACAGACATCTTCCTGTTTCAGTCATGTGGTGCTGGGATTAAAATCTTGGATCTTCACTCCTGACAGCCAACCAAATTTGAAAAAGTTTGATTTACAAGATCCATTTTTCAATAAGAGTTTCTCATGAGGTAGTTCTTCCATCTCCCACCTACATAATAAATGCCCTATTATTAGATGACTCATAATTCTACAAGAAGATATTAATGCTGTTTCCTAGAGATGGAAATCACCTAGTATTCAGATAGGTGTGATGATATCACAGTATCATCTCTCTTTTCTTTGCTAACATGAACTTTAATTGTAGTTTTTCAAATTGACACAACCTGTATTTCCAAAATGCTGATAGAAAAGAAAACCAACATGAACCATAAGCTTCCAGAGGCCAACTTACAGACTTCTACCCTGTGACGCCTCTTAGCTTTGGGGTCACAGCACATGGACCCCTAATTTTAGGGTATGCAGTGCTAAACCTTGTTATACCGAGAGCCACAGTACTGACTTCTAAGTTATCTGAACAAACTTACCATACGTGCTTCTATCTGTATGTATTAAAATAAGCATATCTAATCTAGAATCACATTTCCAGAGTCATAACCTTGTACATATTCATATTTGTGGCTTTGTATTCATTATCACATTAGAGAGTGTATTTCAAGGAAATTTCATAGTTACATTAAGTTCAAGATTCATTTTGTGTCATAGTCAGAGATGCAATGCAAACAGCTCTATTTTCCAGGGTCCATGCAGGCTAGAGCAACTGCAGACAAATTTTGAGGGGAAAGAATGCATCTAACATAGGGAAAAAAAGTCTTTTGAAAGTCAATTAGCATCCATTAAAAATCTGCACACACACACACACACACACACACACACACACACACACACACACCCCTAATGGTGATTTGTATGTAAAATTAGATATTTGAGCAAGAGATAGGTCAAGTAGTTCATGATACCAAAATTGAAAACCAGAGTACAAACCCTGGAAACCAAAAGAGAGAACTGACTTTCATACTATTTGCCCTTTGATCTCCACACACATGTATGCTGTGACTATACATGCATGCATATATATATATATATATATATATATATATATATATATATATTCTTTTGTTAGTTACCTACATTCACACTGTCATAAGTTTTACGTTCTTTTTATAATCAGGAGACAGAGACAGAGACACAGAAATGAAAACATACAGCGAGACAGGAGATACAGAGAGAGAGAGAGAGAGAGAGAGAGAGAGAGAGAGAGAGAGAGAGAGAGAGAGAATGTAGTGTATGTTTTATGAAGACCATAAAGCAGGAGAGAAGTTGAGGAGGAACTCTGGATGGGGCAGAGTTTGCTGTTGTAAAGGTTAACTCTCTTAGCCTCTTCCAATAAACAAAGATCTGAGAAGATGCCACCTCAGGAGGAAGGAACAACATGCCTGTGGGGATTGGTGTTAGCAAGGAAGAAACACAGAGCTAAGAAGCAGTCAGGGAGTCGGTAGAGTCTTGTTGCAGCAGATGCTGCATTGATCTCTTGGAAGCTCTGGATCCTTACTGGGAGATGGTCTTTACTTACGAAAGATGAGAACTCTTTGAACAATGTTCAATAAGGAGAGTGGTGATTTAATCTCGTGTTTTCGGTTTGTGTGTTTTGATTTTGATTTTTAGGCACTCTGTTTATTTTTCCCTCAACAGTAGAAACAGCCCTTTGTAAAGCTCAGGATAGGGAATAGAGACACATCTCACAGGTAAAGAGCTAAAGGACCAACCAGGGGTCAATTCCCAGAATCCAGGTAGTACAGCTCACAAGTGCCTGAAACTCTAGTCCTGGGAGACACAAAGCCTCTGACCCCCACAGACACCTGCACATCATATATGCCACGATTACAACAAAAAACAAAATGGACTCGTGAGTCCAAGATAAATTTCCTAGTGTTGGGTGTAGTGGTGAGGAGAGTGAATAGGGTCAGATTCACCAGCATTGCCTTATGGGTAGTTTAATTGAATTAAAACTAACAATATGAATTTCAAAGGGTTAAGTCCCTTGTTTCTGAAATTAGCCACCTGTATGTTAAACACAAAATCACATCAGAACACTGATATTTTAAGTAAAGTTTTTGATTGCAGTTTTATAAGCAGTTTATGATAATTAAGAATCACATTCACAATTAAACACTGACATTGAATATATCTAAGGTTTAAGTTGCTTCAAGATCAATATTTTGAAATTAGTAGTTGTTTCATTAAAAAACTAAAACTATGTAAATTATAAAATAAACTCATACGACACATTTTTTTTTTTTTTGATTTTAAGCTTTGTGTGTTTAATCACATACCAAATTGTAAGGTCTAATTGTGATCAAATATTTTTAATATCATAATTTCCTGACATCATTTCTGAAGTAGCTTAACAAATGCAATTCTTACAAAGAAAAGAAAGAGTTATTAAGGATGGAAATGCTGGGCATAGAGCTATTGTTCAACGGTTAAGAGCACCTATGAATATTGCAGGATTCCTGAATTTGGGTCTCATCACATAGTGTGGGTGGCTCACAACTGCCTGTAACTCCATCTCTGCTGGCTTCAAATCCCTTATGGTCTCTGCAGGTGCCTGCACTCACATGCACAGGCATATACTCATAGATAGACATATATTCACTCCTTAAAAATAACGATAACTATTTCCCTGACATGTATACAGTAGAGGACGGCTTGGTCTAGCCTCAGAGAGAGAAGACGCCCTAATCTTTGAGAGACTTGAGGTCCCAGGGAATGGGAAGACCTGGTAGGTCAGGTTGGGGACATCCTCTTGGAGACAGGAAAGGAGGATGAATTCAATGAGGAACTGTCAGCAGGGTGGACCAGGAGGGGGATAATGACTGGACTGTAAGAAAAGATTAAAGATAATTTAAAAATAGTAATTATAATATTAAAAAATATTAAAAAATAAAATAAAAATAAAAACGGAAACACTGTATTAGATGATTATTTTAATAAATAGCCTAAAATTAGATCTTTCTTGTTAAAATTGTAGAGAAACTTCAAACATCTTCTTCTGATTAATAGTGATTCACTCAAAGGCAGGTCAACTGCCACACTCATTTTTCTCATAACTAAGGAAAACATTGAGAGTGAATAAAAAATATTCCCAAACTGAGCAATTGGTCTGGGACCAATATTAACGAAATAATAACTTCCAGTTATTGCATATTATTTTAAATCAATTATTAAACCGGGTTAACTCATTCAATCCCTTTTTAAGTGTTCATTGATCTACATTGGAAAGTGGGGAAACTGACTACAAGATAAGGGTCCTAGAGTTCCCCAACAGCGGATATTATTTATAGGTTATTAACCCTAGCTTTGTAATGGGCTCATGTCAAAAATGAAAGGGGGAAACTTAAATAAACTACAGTCTCTATAACAGCTCATTGAATATTTATTTTATGCTAATTTGTGACACACATAATCCTATATGTTGGAAATATAGTTGAAGCCAAAATGAAAACATCTCAAATGTATGTAGCTTCCCCATTAAGCCCTGCTCATGTTCCCTCCAGTATCCATGCAATACTTTCATTCCAGATGATGTCATGCAAGCCTGAAACAAGGCTCTATAGTGCATAATTCAACAGATGCTTTGTAGTTCCGAATATCTAGTTCACATGTGTCTGGTCTGTACCTCTAGACAACCTCTATGCTGTCTCCAGGCAGGACACACTGACTCCTCAGTTACAAATGACCTACAGTCTCAAGCAAAGATATTCTTTCTTCTGTACTAATGTATCTCAAGCAATAGGCTCATTCTTCTTCCAATCACAAAGAAAAGGATCTTCGAGCAGCCTGGATATATTTCTCCCTCATCTTATCTATAATTGGGCACAGTCTGTGAACATGTTATTATAATCTATAATCCTTTTGGAATAGTACAATGGGAGCACTCATGCCTGAATGTCAGCAATGATGTCACATAGAAAAATAAAATTTTATAAATACACACTTGCTCTCAACTGAAAATGCCCCTCTCCAGTACCTTAGTTCCTCTCTGCAGTAACAGTTTAAAGTCTCAGGTTTGTTGTAGCTGTTTGATAATATACATTATATGACGATCATTCTTAACTTATATGAGTTTTGGTTTGTTCATTTTATATTGATTACAAGGTCAAAAAAACAAATATTCCTTTTCCACCCAGGGTTAACTTGTTAACTTCTGAAAAATAGCTTTAAAATATTTTTTTAAAAAATGATGTAATATAGGGCTGGTGAGATGGCTAAGCGGGTAAGAGCACCCGACTGCTCTTCCAAAGGTGCAGAGTTCAAATCCCAGCAACCACATGGTGGCTCACAACCATCCTTAACAAGATCTGACTCCCTCTTCTGGAGTGTCTGAAGACAGCTACAGTGTACTTACATATAATAAATAAATAAATCTTTAAAAAAAATGATGTAATATAAACATATTATATGTGATTGATATCAGTCACTGTACATGAGAGTTCTGAAGATATCTAAAAGTTCCTGGTGATGATAGTAAGTTATATGACCTAATTTTAAGTTCTAATTTTAGTTTAAACCATATATTCTGATAATGTTAAATGACAAATTAGATTGAAATGTGCAGTGCTGAATTTAAATTAAAATAATACTGCTCACATGATTCCTTGACTAGTAGATTTTAACATTCAAATGTAATTATTAAGGGTTTTAGATTTCATATCTACCAAACCAGAAAATAATAACAAGTACTTACTAAGTTCAAGGGTCTAGTCTCTCATGGGAATAGATCTTATTAAAATATGTTCAAAGCTGTAGAAAAATATATTTTAGGCTAATCTGCAGAAGAGAAAATTGAGTCAAATTTCAAATCAAGAAGTACAGAACTAAACAAATTGGGAAAATGCATAGAATAGCACATTATGCAACTACTTTAAAATTGAAGTTGATTTAAATATGCTGCTTTACAGCTTTAGAAAGAAAGTAAATAAACTGTGTGTGTGCTTTTATATGTGTTCTTGATGTGTATGTGTGTGTGTGTCTGTATGTGTGTTAATACATAGAAGACAGTGAAGATGTGTCACCATATAGATGGTAAAATTTATGGTAAATATAATGGGAAGAATGGCTAGTATAGATATCAATGCTCATAGTTTTAGTATCTTATATGATAAATATTTTGTATGGTAAAAAGAAGAATATATAATGAAGGCAAAACATAAAATCCACATATGTTTAATTTTATGACATAACAATAATAAATTCATATATGCTACAACATAAACAGTGAATTTAAGTCTCAATAGTTATAAAAATCAAATCTTTCAACATGGGCTTTCACTGGGTACATCTCTCTTTAAATAGCCATTTCAAGTATTAATAAATACATGTGCTGTCTGTTTTCCATGTTTCTGCAGGGCATTGGGTATATACTCTGTCAACTTTAAGATTTTCAGTGTTGATTTAGGAAAATCAGGCTTCTGCCTTTTGACCCTGAATTGGTTCACTTATATTTCTTGGTACTAAAGCTAGAAAGTCAATCTGTTTAAGACATAAAATTCCTTTTGATTTTTACTTGAATTCCAAATATTTTCTTCTTAGTTACTAAATAACATATGTTAGCTTAAAAGGTGGGGAAAGCAATAAATACCACAGAGTGCCCACTAACGCCATTTGTTAATTCATTTGGTGACATGGTTTTAAAATTTAAGTTTCATTTTTGCTTGTCATTACATCAGTTTTATGATATTACTTTAAAACTTTTTTACTTATCTGTTATGTTTTTTATTTCTTATATCTTGAAAGTCATTTCTTTAAATTCCATTATTTCTCCCACTACAGCAATGATAATAAATATTTCAAGGGTGCTTTATTATTTGTAAAGTTCATTCTTACACATTTTCCCCCTTGGAATACTTTTACCAGGCTATTGCTTTAAGTATCTTCAAACAAAGAAAAGAGAAAAATAGGACACTGAGAAGTAAAAAGGGTATGTAACTAATTACCATAAATACAAACACATCATCATTTTAATTGATACCATTTTTGTTCCCTTTTTCCTCCAGTTACTTATGGTCTTTTACTTGGTCTTTATGTTTTCATTAGTATAGCTTTCTTTGTCTTTTCTTTTGCCTCCTTCAGTTCCTCTTTTCTTTCTTCTTCCTTTGACAGGCTCATGCTATGTAGGCCAGGATGGCTTAGAACTTGTTATCCATCTAAAGCAAGCCTCAAACTCATAAACGTCCTTTCTCTGCCAGGAGACAAAAATGCTGATGTGTTGTATGTGACCAAGTAAATGAAAGACACTCATGTACACATGAACACTGTTTAAACTCATGGTGTTAATTAGGACAACAATAAACAGGAGACATGAAGTTGGGAGTTGAATAAGATTGGGGTACTGGGGAATGGGAGGGAAGTAATGGTGGATATGATAAAAAGGTTGTATAGATGGACAAATTTTTCAAAGAATAAGTTAAAATGATATTAAGAAAGTCGACACACATGTGCATTAGTATCTGGGTTTGGTGGCTGATGATGGGATGGACTCCCGAATGGGGCAATCTCTGGATAGTCCATCCTTTCATCTTAGCTCTAAATTTTGTCTCTGTACCTATATCCTTTCATGGGTATTTTGTTCCTTATTCTAAGGAGGAATGAA
>NC_034601.1:66541666-66570403 GCF_900095145.1 Mus pahari
GAGTGGGTGGGTAGGGGAGCAGGGTCAGGGGGGGGTATAGGGAACTTTCAGGATAGCATTTGAAATGTAAATAAAGAAAATAATAATAAAAAGAAAGAATAAAAAGAAAGTAGACACACTTCAGATCTTTGAAAGCATGTTTTTTTTTTTTTTCTTTTAATTCTGTGGTTCTCTTGAACACACAGGCTGACATGTAAATATGCTCTATCATTCGACTGGAAGTATATATGTTAATGGTGAAGTGTGTGCTTAGAGTAAATGAGGACTTCAGTTCATTTCCCAGCACACAAATCTCACTAGAAGATCTATCATCAACATTGGCCAGTAATATGTATGTGCCAATCTTTGCTTTTTATATGCCTTTTAATTATCTTCATAGCCCTGGATGGATAATGCTTGAGTTCAAATGTATAGTGTGTCTTTGCCATGGCAACAGTCTGGACAGAAGTCTCAGAGCACTCAAGTGTGGATGACCACACAAGAGGATGTACTTGTTTTGATGTGGTAAAGTTTAACATCATTCAGAAGTATCTGAGAAAGTCTGAGAAACAAATCAATTTACATCCCAAGTAAGACCATCTTATTTTTCCATAAGACATATAGTGTCAAGATGCTACTAAATGGGTCTTCCCCTAAACCATGTGTATGAAAACATAAAATGTATGAATAAAATAAGGATTCAGAAAGCCAGAGAAAAGACAGAATATTTATAGACTGTGCTTAGTTCCATTGGATATATGATTCAGTTCCCAAACGTAATGACTACAGCCTCCTTCAGGATAAATTCTTTAATGTGACTGAGACCAACACAATTACACTAGCCACGTTCACACTATAGATTAAGCTTCCCCGAAAATCATAAATAACCCTTTGCTGTGGTTAGTCTGTATTGCATCATAAATCTATCAGTTTCTCGGTTTGTCTCTCCTTCAACCCTCTGCTACCGTTTATCACTGTTCCCTTTACTCTGAGTACAGTTTTGATCCATCCTTCAGAGTGTGTATATGTGCATCAAGACCTTAGAAAAATCCCTTTGTGTTTATTGCTTACACATCCCATTATTACAGCAAAATCTCTACTTTGAAATAAATTAAACAAAACCTGTAATACTGAATGACACCATTCATTTTTTTCATAAACACATTTTACTAAAAGATATGTTGAAATCAAAGTTAAGGGTTTGTCTTACTAAAGGAATCATACTTTCCCTTAGGAATATAATGAGAAGAGTCAAGATAACTCAACAAAGTGTGCTTGGTGGCATCTCATGTCCGCTCCATCCCTCCTGAAGAGACACACATGACACTGGCAACAAAGCCTGGTACCATATATTGAAAATGCAGTGCTGGGGGCCGTATCGAAAAGAGGACAACCAATTCTAATACCCAGAGCCATCCTCGTTTGAACTGGGAGCAGATGACAAAAATCTGAACAATGGACAGGAAGTATAACTTAATGGAAATGTTTTGCAAGGAATTCAATATGCCAAAAGAATGAACCACTTGTAATGTTCAGGGTTCGGTTCAACTTTATAAGGATTAATGTTCCTGTCATCTCCATGACGCTGCTTTTGATAACACCCTGGAAAAAGAAATATTAACAGTGTCTGTGGAGAGATGGCTCAGTGGTTGATAGCTTTGTCTGTGCTGCTCTTTCTGAAGTCCTAAGTTCAATTCCCAGCAAACACATGGTAGTTTACAACCATTTATAAGAGAACCTACTGCCCTCATCTAGTGTGCAGGCATATATGCAGAGAAAGAGCTCATATACATAAATTATATAAACAAATAGACCTTAAAATAAATATTCAAACCAAAACATGATATTGAAAGCAATAGTCTATAAATTCTTCTGACTCTCCATCAAATTTCTCAGTAATCACCACCGAACCAAATCTTGGATAGAGATACGGAGACTGTATAGTTCTAGGCAAGTGATTGAAATCTCTATTTTTAGAGTGGCTAAAATATGGAAATAGTTAGAGATTTAATTTCAGCCTTTCCTACTTTCAATGCCGAAGAACTACCAAACTAGTTGCCAACAGCAATAACCATTGCCCATGGATCTCCATTTTTTTCAATTCCTTAATTTTAGGGCATCATTAGGATTACAAGCCACAAAGCTTGTATCTACATCTAAAAATTCAACCAACAGAGTTTAAGGATTGAATTAATGTCAGTAGATATTATGTGCCTAACTTTTAAAAGTTTCACATGACAACACTACATTTGCATTACTGATACATATTCTAAGTGCCCAGTTTAATACAAATACTTTCAAAATGAAGTATTTCGACTTTACAGTTGCTTTTAAAAAGAGAGCTCACTGTGTAGCTGTGGCTGGCTTGGAACTCACCATGTAGATCAGGCTGGCTCTTAACTCACAGAAATCTGCCTTCGGAGGTCCAGGATGAAAGGTGTGTGCCAACACTGCCATTTTCTTTCAAAGATGTTAAAAAGTAGATTTACCAGTGGAAACACTAAGCTGAGCATAGATTTCTGTGTAAATGAATATTCTTTAGTTTGGTTATGTAAGTGAGGGAAGTTTTAAGGTGAAATGAAGCACATTTCACATTTAGAAAAGACTCTGATTTCACTGAAGAATCTCTTTTTTGAAAAGCCTTTTCCTCAATCAACCAAACCTGACAAAGAGGTAGGAACAAAGGTTGGAACAAAAGTAATAGGAGAAACTAGCATTTGTCATGTTTATAGAGCATTTAATGTATACCACATATCTGATTATTTGCACAGTATGATGAGAAGATTGGTATCTCTAAAAATGTCCCCTCGTGAGAGATCTTACTTCATTGCCTGATTTAAGTCTCTCCCAGTAGAGACATAGATACATAGATAGATAGATAGATAGATAGATAGATAGATAGATAGATAGATAGATAGATAGATGGATAGATAGATAGATAGTTAGATACACAGATAGATAGATAGATAGATAGATAGATAGATAGATAGATAGATAGATAGATACACAGATAGATAGATAGATAGATAGATAGATAGATAGATAGATAGATAGATAGATAGATAGATAGACACATAGACACATAGATAGATACATAGGTAGAAATATATAAAATTAAAAGTAGCTTCTCTCATCCAATACCCTCTGTTCACTCATCCCAGCTTCCCACGACCACCTTAGCTCTCCCTCAGATCTACTCCTCCTTCAGAGTAGAGCAGACCTCAGAGAGACAAGAGCTAGAGAGAAGACACCAAGAAACAATAAGCCCTAAGATTGAGACTGGACAAGACAGACCAATATGAAGAAAAGAGTTTTGAGAACAGGTAAAAGAGTCAGAGATACACCGACTCCCACTGTTAGAAGTCCTACAGTGACACCGAGCAGACCTCTGCAGACTGATGCTTGCTGCATCAGTCTCTGTGAGGCCATATGACCCTGGCTCTGTTGATTTCTGGCGATCGTCTACAAACAAAACAAAACAAAACAAAACAAAACAAAACAAAACAAAACAAAACAAAACAAAACAAAACCATCAAGGAATGATTTCTAATGATATTTTGTTATACTCATAAATCATGTGCCTTATCCAGTCATCATTAGAGAGGCTTCCTCAGGCAGCGGTGGGAATGGATACAGAGAGCCACAACCAAAGTTATGAAGAGAAAGAGTCTAAATTGAAGTCTTCAGTCCCTCCATCCCTGCTTGAGAAACCCCACAGAGAAAGTGGAAGGAAAGATGATCGTTTTATTTTTTTTTCACATTATTTTCGTCTGTAAGGGTGTTAACTTTCAATTTATGCCTGTGCTTCCTTTTATAGAGGCTCTTGCGTGAAAGGAAGTTAACAAATTTTGTAGACGTTATAGAACAAAGGACATTTACTAAGCAGCTTATATAGTCACAGATTTATAGAAATAAATATTGACTATTCTATTTATAGATACAAGAGAGTAGTAAAATCAACATACTCAAGTGACAGTGCACATTTTCCTTTGATTCTTCCAGTATTTACATGATAAAGGAGTCTTGTGGGCTACTTCTATTCTACTTTAATTACAGTGTATTTCTGGACATGTGGTCAGGCAACACCGTGCTTTGATCTTGTCCTTATATATGTATGCTTGAATAGGTATTTTCCTCCTCCTTTAATATGTGTCCCGAACACTTGCAAAGTAAATATTATTATACTAATTCTTTGACTTTAATGGATGTGACAGATCAAAAAGAGAAGCATGAAAAGGTAGCATAAACCATAGCTAAATTAATAATTATCTATGGGGGGGGATTTAAGGACTCAGACAAAAAAGATATTATTGAAGGCAAAATTCAATTTTAAATTATTTGCCAGTACTTAGACAAGATTAGAAACTTCAAAGCATAAGTGAATTTTATATTTGTGTTAATGTCTTTGCAATAACAAAAGAGGTTGCTTTTGCACAATATTCTATAAGTAGCTATGTAACTGTTATATTGTGATTATAATTGGACTTTTGAATAATTTTTAGTAAGTTTAATAAAATGTTAGCTATAGAACTTAAAATATTATCTGTTATTATGGAGTAGATGACTGCCAAATATAAGAAAGCTCTTCATATAAAATAATAATAAAATACAGTTTATACATTAAAGTATGACCTGAGGTTTCCAAATTTAGATAAAAAAAGATACATGATAGTTTTAACAGTGTGAGCTTAATATAATGAGTATTATAATTCTGATAATATTAGTTTGAGTCTTGTTAAGAGTATAGTCTTCATGCCACTAATTCATTTTGAATACTGTTCAGGAAGTATCATGGATGTGATGATTTATGGTGTTTTTATAAAATAGAGAACTGCCTATTTTGACCATGTGGAAAGCTTTGAAAATCCTCAGGCTGAGTCCTTCCCAACATCCCTGTCTAGTTGTATCATGTATTGCTAATTAGATCTGGAAGGTAGTAATATTCTGGTAGAAAGCCTATTTCCACTGTTTTGAGATGTTTCCATGGAGATAGGTCACAACCAGTTTTAATATTTACAGAATGATGCTCCAGTCTGCTGTAAATTCAGAGCAAATGTTCACCAGTGACAAGAACCAGAAGAATGCCATACATTTTATGAACTGTTAATAAGTCCGTAAACCGATTGTTTTGTAGCCAAAACTCTGTTACTACTGACATTGGCTGACATTCCAATTTGGATTTCTCCTTTTAAATGAGTCTCTTTTAAAGTAATAGTCTGTGCTTGGACCATTTCTATTCAAAAGACGGTGTCAGATTTCATACATGAAGTAAAGTTTTAGGATGTAAAAGAGGTAGAATCATACTGTTGTTTCTTTGTTGGGGATGAACCCAGTGCTCCCTGCTATGAGGGCCAGTGCTTATTTCTAGAAATTCAGCAAACACACAAGTAATTGCTCTTGTGTTGTGTTATCAAATACTGCTGTCTTGGTTCTTTAGTAGCAGAAGCTAACTAGGACAGTCTAGGGCCTATGGCTTGTGATATCATGTTTGTGGAAATTATCTCTGTCTCTAGAACATTGTGTTCTCTCCAAATGGATACAACAACTCAGATAGTATCTGAGACATTCTAAATTAAAGAGCATCGTGTATATGAAATATAGTTTTATCACTGCACTGTAATGATGCTTTGCAGATGTAGTTTTTACACTATTCTACTCCTTTACATACAAAATAACTTTTGTCAGAATCATTCAACCTTTTCCCTAATAATTAGCTGTATTAAATACTCATAAGAAATTCACATATAAAGACATGCATCCTTCCATCCAGAAACGATAAATTATCAAAGATGCATACATAGAAAACTAAGTAGCTATAAACACCAGCAACCTTTAACCTGCAAATGACTAAATGCAAGAGTTTCCAAACAGACACACTCACACACACACACACACACACACACAGAGAGAGAGAGAGAGAGAGAGAGAGAGAGAGAGAGAGAGAGAGAGAGAGAGAGAGAAAACTGTTCCAGAAGAATGATTAACCACTCTGCTTGAAATAAGGGCAAATATACCTTAGTTGGAGCCCAACAGGAGACTCAGGGCCTTGAATAGCAGAAGAAGAAGGACTGCTGTTAGACTGAGGATGGGATCCTGAGGATAAATCCTCAGCAATGAAGAGAAATTACTGTATTAATATAGGATCAATGATCTCCAAAGAGCATCCAAGCAGATGTTGGCCTGCTGTACACTGAAGGTCTGACTGTTCATCTTTGATCAATGGAGTCTGTTCATATCTCATAATAGACCATGTGTGATATGACTTCTCATTAGTCAATCAACAATTGGTGGAAGTTTAAATGTTCTAGTTAGAGTTTTTAACCCAAATCAAGGACTGATGTTTTATTTTGTTCACTGGTCATTAATTTGACCTTCAAGTCTAAGATGGGGGAATAACGTATCTAGAGAAAAAGGTAAATGGTAACCCAACTATGAGGATTGTGAGACAATTGCTAGGAAATGAATAAAAAAATTTTATAGATCATGTATTTTGCCAACTGCAATGAAGGATACACAACAATGGAAGCTTTACCTATATATCTAAACCCATAAGAAAGTAGAATGCTAAACAGAACATGGAAGTTTAGTTTTCTAATTACTAGAATTTTAGAAACATAATGTGATGGTCAGGTTTTTGAAATGATGCCTGCTTTAGGAGTCTTAATGGGAGCAGAAAGCATACAGCTCTTTAAAAATGTATTTGATATAAATCCCTAGAGTTCCTGATGCATGTCACCACTCTTGTCACATATTCCTGACTAAAATGTAGGCCTTTTCTGTACTTAGTCAAGAGCTGGAATCCCTGTAATTATTGCCAGAGTAGATACCGTTAAATAGAATGCAGTTTCTCCAGGGATAGAGCAAGATTGACATTTCTGAACTGGGGGGAAGTTATTTTAACAGGGCATCATGTGACAAAAGCTTTCGACTGCTCAGCTAGAGAAAGATACTTTTTACATGTAAATAACAGTGGGCAGGTTGATCATTTTTCAGTTTAAGTTTAAGGAATGCATATTCTAGACTAGTGGTCTTAAACAGATGTGTCTAGATTGCTGCAAGCAGATCCTTGTGTTTATTTGCCATAACCTTAATTATGGTGAGAATTACAGCCACCCAAGCTGCAGGTCACAGCGCTAGATAGTACTGGCTCAATTAAAGACCCCGGACTACATTCAACAACACGGACACAATTTGCGGTTTTTACTGCTTTCATAACAATAAAGGACCCCTTTCCCCAAACAGCCAGCTGAAAACAGACATCATTCACAACATTGTTGTTCTGAGCACTGAGTCTAATCCAAATACTCAGAGAGAAGCCAAGGATTTGGACCATTTGGGGGAAGACCAATAGGCATTTCAGCTCACTCTCATTGATTTAAGGATTTAAATACTGATGGGCTAACAGTTTGTTATATATATTTCTAAGTTGAAACATTGGTGGGATTGTTTCAGTAAATAGATACAAGTATTAAGACTGTTAAAAAAAAAACATTTTGTAAGGCAAATAAATATGTTTCCTACAATCAAGTTTACCCTCCACCAAACACTTGGCAATCTGTCTACAGTGGGAGAATGTTCACTTAATTCAGCCCTTCTAAGGAATTACAAGCACACTGAATTCATTAATCACCCAACTCCTTTAGGCGTAAAAATTAGTCATGGGCTCGTTGTGCATTCACTTGGGAATATCAAGATGTAAAAGGGTTTGTACTAAATTAACTGCATGAGACTCTTTTTTCTAACAGGAAGTTTCACTACACTTAAGGGAATCAAGTTGTTCAGCATGTTCTGAGCCATGATTCTCACACCTAAAGATGATGAGTGATAGTATTCGTCATTGCAATTGTTGTGCACTCTAACTGTGTGTTCTTTTTACCTATATAGGATTAAATGTATGTGGAAGTTACTTGAAACTAGCAAACCTTGTGTGCATTTCAAAATGCCTACAATTACTTGAGACTAGGAGTTGGCCTTTAAAGTTTTCCTCTAGATAACTTGAAAACAGTCTCCATATTTTTTCCCTTTTCCCGAAGTTCTTGGGTCAAATTTATGGCAGCTATTGGTTTCTTTTAGCTTTAGTTCTTTGAGTTGTGTCTCATCTTCATTTCCTACGTCTTTGCTTTTATGGACTGCTATCATCAACAAGTCCAAATTCTTCATTTCCCTAAAATAAACAATCTTCAAGTGATTCTTATTATATGGGTCTGTGGGCTAAGAGAACTCTTGGGGGAGGTAGCCACAGCTATTGGTAAAAATGTCCCATGAAGAGTAAGAGGCTTCCATTTAAGGAGGGCATTCTTTTCCATATAAGTTTCATAAGTATATCAAGTTTTCAAATGATGATGATATATATATATATATATATATATATATATATATATATATATATATAATTTCATGGCTTTGAAATAGAAAAATCTTTCCCTATATTAGGATCCAAGGAAGCCAAGTGGCCTTACTCATCAAAGTATTGGGTCCTGTTCCTGTTTGAATAGAGCCCTTAGGATGGAAATGTGCTAATTAAGCCAATTCACACCGAGGTGTGAATGACTGTAGCTTTTTTACCCACATTGAAAAGGGATGGCTGTATTTATTTTTCTAAGGGGTCACTAACCCAGATTAAGTTAGAAGAATTTCAAGCACTATGTTAAAGTCACATTAAAGGCATTATATGATGTGAGGGGAAAACACTGGTGGGAATGACTCAGAAGAAATAAATGCTAATTGTGCATGATATATCTGTGATTTTGCAGATATCTGAATTTTAGATTCTCAAATCCTTTAATACTTGAATTAGGAAGATAGAGTTGGTATTATGTCTAAATTGCTATTTTTATTATTTTATGAGTTAATAAACATTGAAAGAAAGTGGTTGGTCTTATTAAAAGGTTGGTAGAAAAAATGAAGAGACATTTGGAAATTTTAAAATATGCTTTGGTATTTTTTAGCAATTTCGTTTTCTAGTGAAGACCACTTCAGAGATCTTGGTCTATTGATATAACGTGGTCCCTGCTCAATATCAAGACCCTGAAATGCAGGCAATATTGTGCTCCTGGGTCAAATGGGTTTGATCTTCCAGGAAAAAAAAAGTTTCTTTTCAGCATCAGGGATCTAAAACTTGCATATAGAAATAACAGAGTTTCTTATTTTCAAGGAAAGTTTGACTTCTAGCCTAAACTTTATGTCACTTGCTCTCAAAAAAATGGCCTAAGCATGTGATTTTTTTTCACTAAATTATGGATTGACAACTCAGAATGTGCAATTTTTCAGGAGCCTGTTGCTATTTTTACCAGGGTGGCATTAAACATCCCCTCAAGGTTGTAGCTCAGGGCTGGTCCCAGGTTGATGTCATTTAGAAAAGTAAAGCCTTGAGTTTAGAATTTGATTCCGCTGAATGAAATATGCTGTTTATGAAAATGTGTATGTATGAGCACACATGTATTTAGTAATATGTTCATGGCCTTGAGGACATTTGGGAAATGTTAATAGTGACAAGTGAAAAGACGCTCGTGTAAGCAGCCAAACCCTATCTCTTTCTGGCTGTCCCTTCCTTGAGGGAGTAGTGAATAAATAGATGAGTGGTGTGTGACCCAAACAATATGCATTGCTTTCCCCATGGAAGAGTAGATCTCGTGTTCCAAGAATCAAAAAAGTCTGCTGTAGGTGGCCAGAATTATATGATCAGTACCAAAACCAAACATCAGCCTTGAAGACCTGGAGGCTCTATTTGGACATGTATTTATGAGAGGAGAGCACTTTGCACTACATATTTTCCTACATGTACAACAGAGGGAATATATGATTAAAGGCTCTCACATAGCCCTGCCTTTGAGGACATATGCCTTCAAAGCTGGGGACAGCAGTCTTCACAGAATGAAGAACATGGTTGCAGGCGTTTGAACTGAGACATAGTTGTCTGCAAGAGTGGAAATCTTTCTACTTCCACTAATGATCTACTTACTTAACTTCTAATGGGCAATCAATAAATGTCAAGATACCCATGATGTGCATATTAATAGACTAAAAGCATAATATGCTAATTTAACATCAGGGATTTATTTGTATTTTCCATATGAAAGGCTTTTTCTTTTCTTTTTTCTTTTTCTTTTCTCTAGGCTGCCAGTTTATTGTCTCCTCAAACTTCTCAAAACTCAGTGAATCTCAGGACAAAAAAGCAAAGCGAAACCAAATAGCACTGTACAATCATGATTTATACAACCTCATTCAACAAACAGAGAAACCCCGGCTGATGGTGGCTATAAAAACATGAACAACATTTCATCGTAATTGGTATTGATGACTTAAAACTGCACGCAGAGAGTGAAAACCAGAAAACAGTGCATACTCTTTAGATTAATTACTTGTATGATTTAGAATGTTGTGGCACAGCATATTATGAGAAGGTTTCAATTAACTCTTCACTATCATTTCCCACAGGAAGAAGCAAGCTTCCATAGTCCCTGGTGACAGTACTGGTGTGCACATTGAATATTGAGTTTTGATAAACAATGCTGTGTACTATTTGTCTTAAACTCAGACAACTTGATTTTATTTACACAATTTAAGGCTTCTATCATTTGTCATTTTGCATGGGTCATATATTTCTCCCCCACATGTCATGACTAGAAAAATATAGATGAAAAAGCAAGTAGCTTAATAAATGTTGATCTAAGACTTTCCAAGTGAGAATTTTCAAGAGAGATGAGGAATCTAGTGAATGATTGGATGACCTCACCACATTAATATGTCCTAATATTCTTCATGGTAGTCTTGCCTTTTATCCCACCTCTTAGTGTGTAGGAGACAATGAGAAACATGCTTTACAGTGTCTGTTGGATTAATAGCTGTAATCACCCTGGGGTCAATCACATCTCAAAAGAATAAAAGAAAACTCACAATTAAGTATCCATTCACTCAAATCCATGACTTTTTGCTAAAATAGGAATCAGGAGAAATGAAAGTGAATAATTGATTAGATGTAAAAGAAAGGTAAGCATAGACTTGTTCACACATCTCTAACTCAATACCCATGGATACACATGCCTACAAGAACGTACACATGTGTGCGCATGCACGTGTGTGTGTGTGTGTGTGTGTGTGTGCATGAGTGTGCGTGTGCACACAGACACACACAAGTTAAAATTTATCATCTGCTATGAATCACTTTCACTGAAATACTGTTTATTCTTAACGCTGACATTTTTTTCCATTGTCTTGTATTAGTGCTCTTACAAAATTACCATTATGCTTATAATGTTGATGACAACAGGAGGAATGAACCATTCTATAAACACAATATGTGTCTTGTTTAATGCTGTGCTATAACATAGTACTCAGTGTCACATATATATGTGTATTTGTTCATAATTTACACAGAACTCTAAAAAATGACATGATGTACATTTTATCTGAAAAAGTGGATTGATAGTTTTTGAAAACTTCCAAATTGCCTTCTAATACCATTGAGAGACAGCAGAGATTGCATTGCTTAGACTTAACCTGCTATATTGTACCATAAGTCAGCTAGGCTTACAAGTATAATCAGCCTGCATAGAACTGAAATCTGCTTTTCACCAGTCTGTAGCAATTGGCAATTGATCAGCTAATGTAATTTCTCTGAGCCTCCATTTACAGATCTATAGAATGGGTAACATGATATTGTATGCAATGTTCTTAAATGGCAGGGTTAGTGTAAGATCTCAGTAAACATCATAGAACATTGTCCCCTGTGTGTGCCTTATCTTCCTAACATGGTAGTTCTCATATTAAGTGAGGGTTTTCTCCATTGGTAAATTACCATTCCTTCTGTTGCTCAGTGGAAACAACAGTGGATTAATTTTAATATTTTCTGTTTATCACATGGATTAGGACCTTAGGGAGATAAGGAATACGAAGAAATAGGACATGTGTGTTCTGTCAATCATGTATTACTACATGGTATTTAATGCTGTGTCCATTCATTTTCTGAAAATCGCAGCAGGGCAGGCACTTGATGCTTCTGAGAGCAGCATCAGGTCAGGGCTTTCCCCCACACCCCACCCCACCCCGCCCCTTATATGACATCTATGGAAATACAGTGCCTAGCTCTCTTTTGCTAACATCTCTTGACTCCCTGATCCTTGACTCCCAGAGAGCACAGGCTGCAGTTTAAAAGGATTTTTTTGTAGGCTTTGTTGTCAGAACAAAGACTCAAAGTCGGAATGTCCCTGTTTTCCTGAAACAAAGAAAATTATTCCCCTGGGAAATGGCAGGGGTAGTAGAAAGCTGGCCTTCACTGGAGATGCCAGAATAGGAAAGAAAGAAACAGATAGTAAGGGGAGGAGGGGGTGAAGAAAGGGAGACAAGCAAACAAAATGATAGGAACTAAGGAAGAAAGGAGAGGAAGGAAGAAAGGAAGAGAGAGGAATGGAGGGAGAGAGGAAAGGAGGGAGAGAAGCAACCAGAGAGGGAAGGATAATATTTCTTTTCTTGCGTCTCTGACTTTAATTATTGCTCACACTCCACAATGCGACCTAGGTAAATTATTGATGGAGTTTTGTGGAAAGTGCTTCGCAGCTGGACGTATGCGCATAATTGGCTCAACTCTCAATTTACCTCTTCTCTTGGGTGGTGGGGTGTTGGCCAAAGAGGATTTTTGGCAACTATCCATCCCCTTCTCGACCTCTTCAGAATCAGGTTAACCACAGCTGGAATGACATGATCTGAAGTGTTTTTACTTGGTTCTTGGCGATACTGGGAAGAACAGACTCTGAATACTACCTTTAAGTTAATACAATGAGCAGTAAATATGATTAGTTTAAAAAAACATCTGTTCTCAGGGAGAAGAAGATGACAGGTGCTAAAATGTCCTTTTTGCAACAAAGTGGAGGGGTTTGTGTGTTTATTGTGAGATATTCCAAACTGATATAAGGCCAGTCTCTTTGATGCATTTTTAAATCAAGGCAGGAATAATTTTCAAAACAGAAGATTACATGGTGAAAGTTATTTCAACTAGTCATCTTAATATATTTTTTAAAATCTACACAATTATAAAGAGTTAAACAACTATACAATTAATAAAATGCTTTTCATTCATCAGGTGCTTTCTATGAAACATTTTTTTTTACTTGTAAACAAAATGAAATTCATCATTTTAAGGATCTTGAAATTATTCCCAGGGGGATATCCATTTATGCACAAATTAACTTGGTAATTGACAATGACACAAAGAATCTTGGAGAACCAACTAGGGTGTTATTTTGTGTGGAGAGAATGGAAGACAGAGCCTCACCAGTACTTAGTAAATAGGTCCCGGTTGAATGTAAATTTAAATTCCCTTTAAAAGACTTGGGAGAGCAGGCTAATTCTTTATGACATTACACCCTTTGGCTATTCCAATGAAGTATACAAACACTGGAATTCTGCCTCGTCTTTCATGATTCCTGTTTCCCAAAGAGAAAGGTGGCTGAGTAAATTCAGCTAGAAGGCAAGGAACTAAGCCATAAAACCTGATGAAGATTTCAATCAAAGAGAAGTCCCAGATGGAGCTTGGAGAGAAAAAGCAACACAGTGGCCCAAGACCTCCCCTCCCCCACTGCATGGCAGGGTGGAAGTTAAACAAAATGGAGAATGCGAATAGGTCTGCTAAAGCATGTTCTTTGTAAATGGTCAAGATCTCTAGAGAGTAGTGGATTAAATTGCAGATATTATCTAGCTAAACCCCAAATCATAAAAGCATGAAATTAGTAATTGACTCAATTTGCCTCATTTATTAGTAGCTCAGACCTCTGCTTGAATTAATATTGCCCAATGGAATTTCAAGCATTGGTGACATGGCATATCATGACAGAGATTAGCGCCTGCTTCTATTACTGTATTTCAAATACCCCTCATCCTCCAATTAGGTTAGATCTAATCTAATATGCATGCTTTTGACACTTTCATTGTCAATCAGATGTGAGAATGAGTGAATTATTTTATGTTAGGCAATATGGGGCTGCACATTCTACTGTATGTGCTATGGTCTTTTGAGTTACACATTGTTTATTTTCTGGGCTAGGAGTTTAGTTATTTTATTTCCTATTGGCTTCAATCATATACAGCAACTATATGCTTTGTGCTCATATTTTCACATGCTAATGATTCATCTTTAATATGCATATGCATATATTTTGGTGTAAAATTAAGGTTAATCTATATATTAAAAGTGAACATTTTAGGATAGATAGAATAATTTAAATCTTTTTCCTTAAAATATAAATGTTTAATTGAAATAATGTTAATTGTTTTCATGGACATCAGACCTTATGGCAATGAATTAAAGAAAATTATGATTTTTTTTTCCTATTAGTAAGTAACTGAAAAGAGAGGTTTTGATAGAAATCAGGCTTTATAGTAGCCAAATAAAGCTTAGTTTCATAACACCATAGTGTGTTTGACCTGAATCTTAAGAACAGAAACGTAAATTTTGAAGGCAGTGGCATCGCTTTGGAAATTCAATCCACAGCAATCAGTACAGAGCACAGTCCACATTTGGTAACTCGGGCTTCATCAGTTCAATCCATAACTGATAAATACTATTCAGGGAGGAATCTGCATTGATGCTTTGTCTCTGTACTATATGGAACCAGCTTACTAACAGGAATGAAATGTCTACTTGTTCTGTTACAGCGTGATAAGAAACCAAACAATGCCAAAATACATAAAACTCACACACCATCACAGTCTGAACAGGCTTCAGATGTGTATTATTTAGTCATTGACTTTACAAGAAAAGAATGGTCTCACATTTTTAAAAAGGTTTAAACAAAACTCCAGCCAAAATTTGTATTAAGAGAGGGGAAGTGATCATAATGAATGTCCTTGCTGTAAGATATTTCCAACAGAATTAATGACCACCCGGAGTTAATGGCCCTAGGACCACAGGCTCTTCCAGTTGATCATTAATCCTCAGGAAATACTGGCATCGTATATGTTATTGTTGAAACTATATATAGCTAAGAGTTCTACTATGTTCTTTCATTGAAGCTTAAGTTATATGCCACCTGTTGAATCAAAGTTTAATATGTACTTGGCTAATTCCTGTATAACATGAACTGTTACTGGCAATAATTACCATAATGATTTTTGTCTCCTAAAAGCCAGAAATATGTCTAATGTCTATGAGGGGGTCACAATGCTTTCATTTCATGATTTCCTAGCCACTGTTTTTGAAAGTACATATTTTATTATTCTTAGTTTATACACTTATTATCGTTGCAGGCATATACGTATGAGTATGTGTGAGTATGTGTATATGTGAGGAGTATGAGTGAGGTGTGAGTGTGTATGCTAGAGCCTCTTTGTGGAGATCAGAGGATGACTCTGCTCAGCTTGCTCTCTCTATCCACCTTTACCTAGGTAATAGGGATAAAACTCAGGTTCCATTGTTGCATTTAAGCTGTTGTTAAACTATCTCGATTTCCCTCCAAAACCTAAACATATATTTAAAGACACTCAATATAACACATATTTTAACTGAATTCTAGTATAATTTAAAATGTGAGTATTAACTAAAAGTCTTAAATTGATTTTAGCTAATTCTCCAAAGTAGACTCTTTATAAATGTGAAACTAAAGTTGGAGCATTGAAAGTTTGTGTCTACTGGTACCCAGCAACATCATTCTACATTACTAATAATGACATTGTTTCTGTGTTAGGTTGGTTCTATAATGGTATCCCTGAATTTGATACAGTGTCTAATAAGAAGGGAATCTTCCAACAGCTATAGACCTGAAGCAGCTGGAAAGTTTTAGCTCAGTAGTTCAAGTTCAGAAAGTAGAACACAGTAAAGAGAGAAGGAGATGCCATCACAAGGAAAACATCATCAGTTTCAACAGTAATATATATGACACAGTCACCCTGTAATCCCTACGAAATTCAAAGGGCACAAGAACATCACAGGAATCTTTCAAAAGAACAAAGTTACAATCTTTGAGTTTTTCATTCTAAAAAGTGCAAATTAGGGGAAACCTGCCTTCCTCCTTTCCATTGCTCACTGTGCTGCAGGGCAATCAGGAGAGAATTAAATCTGAATTAATGCCCAGGTCACTGGGGCAGATTTCTGGGTTAGATGTGAACCTTTGCATTTCTGGGTTATATTGATGTATTTCTCAATTGATTTTTCATGACTATGCAATACTTTCTAACTAGAAAAGGATGATATTTTAGAAATTGATGCTGCAACTATTGAATGGCCACGTGTGAAAAAGAACACAGCTGGATCTTGGTCTTATACCACAAAATAATGAGAAGTGAAAGCAGACCACAGGCTTCAGCACATGAGGGGGAGGGAGACTCATAGTAGAAAAGGTGGAGTTAGTATTTAGTGATTCTTTTTATGAATTAAGAAATAAATCAATGATAATAAAGCCTAGAAAATATAGTTCATCGAGATAAAAAGAAAAGCTCGGCTTTAGAGCACAGCTTCAAGAAGGTGAGGGGCACAATCTATAGAACAGAAGAAAACGTCTTTACATCACCAACAATCTGATTAATGACACATGTATGATATATAAAAATGAATCTCAGTCATGAAACAGAAATTTTACCAATCTAAAGAGAGACAAAGATCTGAATAGATGATAGGCATGTCTCGATAATGATATGTATAGGCACACAAAAAGACACTCAGCAGCCCTGCTCAATAAAGGAAAGGCAAGTAAAAATCCTATGGACATATGGATTCCCATCCAGTAGGATGCCTATAATAAGGCAGCATTGAAGTAAGGAATGTTTAGCACTGCCTGAGAGACAAGGATCCCAAATGTAAGGCTTGCCTGAGCAACAGAGTAAGTTCAAGTACATCCTTAATAACTTGGCTCAAATACAAATGTAAAAGAAGGATAAGTGTATGCTTCAGAGGGAGAACAGTGGTCTAGCATGTAGAGGGAAATTGATTTAATCACCACTAAAACAAACAGATGGAGGAAGGGAGCGGGAGAGAGAAGAAAAGGCAAGGGAGGAGGGAGAAAGAGGAAGGGATGAGGGAAAGAGAGGGGAGGCAGGTTAAAAATCCCAAGCTGCCATCCACTTCCAACTACTGGGAAGAATATAATATGGTGTATCCACCAAGGAAAACAGGCTGGCCATTCCTCAAAGATGAAGCACAGATTCACACTAGGATTCTGCTAGTTCACTTCAGAAGGCCAGACAAAAAAAGTTAAAGGGCATGCAAGCACACAGAATCACATAAATTATTATAGCAATATTCATAATAATAAAAAATGTAATGTGATTCAGATATCTATAAATTGTGGATGGAAAAAAATGTGTGAAGTATTAAACTGGAATGTTAAGCAATAGAAAGAAATAAAGTAAAAAAAAAAAGTGTTATGAATGCCCTTTGAAAACAGGCTAGGTAGAAGAACCCAGTCTCAAAGAATATGATAAAACATGAATATATTTGTAAGAAAAAAAAATAGAAAAGGCAACTCTGTCTATATTATGTAGGACAAGAAGATGGGTGATTGCCTAAGCAGAGGAAAGAAATGGACACTGAGGTTGACGAGAAGAAAGCTATCCTTTGGTTGAAGGAGTTGCTTTCAATTTGTCAAAATGTTCACTGGACAAATACACTTGAAAATATCAAACTACATAGGTTAAATGCTGGATTATTGACAATTGAATTTATCTCAATAAATGTTGTTGAGAGAGGAGGAAAGGAGAAAGAAAGAGGGAAATAAAGGACAGAAGAAGAGAGGAGAGGAGATAAAATTGGCAAGATAAGTAAAAAAAAAAAAAAAAAAGGAAGGGTGGAAAACACAGGGCAATCAATGTGGTCTTTGAATGGTAATATTAAAGCCATTTCCAATGCCATAACTCATTTGTACATAGAAAGTTCACTCATACTAAACTTTATTTTTCTATCATAGGAGGAGGAGGTCAGCGGTCCAATAAGCATGGGGCCCTAAGTTCTATGAGTGTAGCTCTGGGGGTATTCTTTTTGACATTTTGGTAATGTGATAGCAGTGTGCTGTTTTAGCTCTGCTAGCCTAATTTTTTTTTCCCTAGCATTTCTGGTTCCTCCATTTTGTTTAGAAACTCAAAGGCAAGGACGCCATATTCATTTTCCAACTTCCTCTTCACTAGCTGAGCTTTGCAGACCCTTTGCTGGGGATAAGAACATCACAGAAAGACCAACAGAGTCAACTAACCTAGACCCTTGGGGCTCTCAGTAGCTGAACCACATACACGGGCTGGACCTAGACCTCCTCGCACATATATAGCAGATGTATAGATTGGTCTTCATGTGAATCCTGACCAACTGTAGCACGGGCTATCCCAAAAGCTGTCGCCTGCCTGTGAGATATGTTCTAGCTGGGCTGCCTTGTCTGAACTCAGTGGGAGAGGAAATGCCTGGCCTAGCAGAGACTAGAAGTGCCAGGGTCCAGGGATATCCAGGAGGGCCCTACCTGCCCATAGAAGGAGAAGGGAGAAGAATGGTAGGGGTGGTGTCCTGGAGGGGTAGTGAATGAATGAATGAATGAATGAATAAATAAATAAATAAATAAATAAATAAATAAATAAATAAATAAATAAATAAATAAGTTATAGAGTACTCGCTGGTTTCTACGTCACAACTGCTCTATTTCCGTATGTTCAGGAAACAGCTCCCACAGCTGCTGCGCATCTGGAGGCAGGCGGTTTAGATCTCTCACATACTTAACCTAGGCAACAAACTTTAACCTCAAGAGACTAAGGCTAAAGGACTAAGGAGAGTCATGTGAATAAGGATGAGCTCCATCATTTCAACACCTTTGGAGACCAAAGAACAACTAAGAATGACCAATAAATTAAGCCGTTCTCCCTTTGCAGTTATCCTACGCCAGGTTTAGTGTATTTGATGACTTTCTCACGAAGCAAGGGAATGTGAGAGCAGATGTGTTATTATCTTAGCATCTTCAAATACAACAAAGACATCCTTCCCTTTAATCTGGGGCCACAATTCAGCAGAAGAGCACTTTTGGTAGTTTCAGCGACACACTTCCTTGTTTATATTTAAGATCAATTTCTCTGTAGCTATTAAACCAAAGAAAACTTCTTGAACCCGTTTTGAGAAATTTCAAGTTGCTGTGTAGTGAGTTTTCACTGAATAAGAGTATGAAGAGAGGGTATATAAAGTTCATTGGGAAATGAAGAGCTCGTGTGTGTGTGTGTGTGTGTGTGTGTGTGTGTGTGTGTGTGTGTGTGTGTGTACAGGTATGTGAAACCTTGGGTACCTTATTTTAGGTACCATTCATCTTGCTTTAAGAAACAGCATCTTTTCCTTATTGGGAACTTGGCAAATCATCTACAACAGCCAACCAATGAGTCACACTGTTCCGCCCCTAAGCATGTCCCATAGTCTGTGCCATTTGTAGCTGGTTGGTTGTGGTCTAAGAATTGAATTCAGGTCACTATGCTTGTAAAGCAAACAGTTTACTAGAAAAGATATCTTCCTATCCCATGACAACACACACACACACACACACACACACACACACACACTTCATCATTATAATTTGCTATCATTACAAAGACACTAATTAGTTCCTAATTATATGCTGTATCTATCAGTTTATACACAAATATCACATATTTCTATTAAAGAGGAGTCAGTTCAAGTAAAGTCCGCAAATGTACAGTAGATATGTAGATATAATTAAATATTTCACCTAAATCTCTTCAGGTTATAGTTTTTTCCTTGGTTGAAGTCCAATAATGAGATAAAATAATTATAATGATACTAGTTTAGTTTGAGCTTATTTGAAAGTTTCATAAAATTTTCTTTGTGAGGCAGCATAAAATATTTCCTTGCACCAATACTTAGTTGAATATAGCTTTCAATAAACAAAATTTCTTTACTTGCCATCTGTTTATAATGATGGAAAAGGTCCTCCTTCCTACAGTTGATTCACATTATTTTAAACAGTTTAAAAGTATAACCCGCCCCTCTCTCTTATAAAATATATTAGGATTTCCAGAAATTATAACAAGGACACACTATTTCTACTTATTCAATCACTTTTTTTTTTTCAGTGATCTTACCATTTTCAATTTCTGTTATAACGTATAATGGGCACTAATTGAACTTGGTCAGAAAACCATGCTGTGCACTGCCAGAATGATCGAGCCATACAGGGCTCACTGGCATACAGGGCTCACTGGCATGGCGTGAACTTGGTAGTGTAAGCATTATGATTTCAGACACTGCTTACTCTCCCTTCTGGTATTTGGCTCCCCTTTCAAATTTGCATTCGAGCATTTATATTCGGATGTCATTTCCAACATGAATAGCAAATGACAGTATCAAAATATGAAGTCTGGAAAGAAATTGTGTTCAGTAGCAAAGGCTGGTGTCTGTATAAAGCATATATTATTAATGTGAACACTGAATTTACATTCGTTTTAGGCACTTGTTATACTTCGACTTTTGACAGGACTATAAGATAAGCTCAGTAAAATGTCTTTCTTTCAAACCAAGTCAAGGGTGATGCTTCATATATTTTGCTTTATATAAAATCTCACGCAGTTACAAAATTTATCAAACAAAATAAAAAAAATTTTGATTTATTTCCATGTCCTAACTTTTATTAAAACCTTTCTCCAGAATCATTCATTTAAGCAGCTTGCAGGGTGGCAAACACAATGTGCCCCAATAGAAATCAATAGAAAGAGAACCATTATGTGTCCTGCCTCTGGCCAGGGGCTTCGTGGTGCAGACGAGGTTACTAATTGTTGTTAAATGTCTCCATTCATTCAAAGGTGAAGGAGATCCTGCACCCTCTGTATTGTTTACAGTGGACTTCGTAAAAATCCTACTGGAGAGCTGCAGGAAGGGTGATTCCTTCTGCTGTCAAGTCAGTTTGGTTTTAGTAAGTGCCCCATTTCCTGTCACAGACTACATTGATGGCAATAAACAACTATGGACGGTAGTGAAAACGGTACATTACTAAGAGGGTTGTGACATGTCATGACGTGAAATAGGGTATGAGGAAGTAAGACTCGAAATTACAGTAGGGACTCTTAACACAGGACGTCTTTTCCTTCTCTTTGCAAACAGCATTCTCCCATGTTAGTGTTCAAACATTTAATTGTAGACTTCATAATCTATTACTGTACTTCAGATTCTATGAACTGAAATGTGCTCAGCCCTTTAAGACATATTGTCTTTTGAAATTCACAATGGACTTCCAGTCAACCATCAAGGGAAAAACATCCATATTTTGAAAGGTGAGGTACCTTTCAAAGAGTTAAATTCAGTCACAGACACTTACCCACATATCCTATTTAGGGATGGCTATTACAGTGTCATTAGATTGTCAAGACTCAGACTATTTGAAGCTTATATCCCAAATGTATAACATGTTTTCTGTATCATATATGTAATATGTATATCATGCGTATGTATATATATACATATACTGATACATGCAAATATTTAAGACATTTTGTGAATACAATTTAGAAAGGAAATTTGAATCATTAATACTCTCTCTCCATTCTTTCTCTCTCTTTCAGTAGGTACCCATGCAAGGGCTGGCCTTGAAATCACTATGTAGGTGAAGATGATCTTCAACTCCTGATATTCCTCCCTCTACATTTTAATCATAGGACTAAATGAATGTCCTACCAGACCCAGTTTTTTATACAGAGTTGGGGATTGAAACTAGGGTTTAGTACATGATTGACAAGAACCCTGCTATCAGAACATGATTCCTGCAATAAATTTATTTTTTAAAGTAATAATTAAGTTGATAACTAAATTTTATGCTTAGATTGGAAAAAAAGAAGTGTGCTAAAATTTTCATGTGGCCAAAGAAAAGAATTAGAAACAAACAAACAAACCGTATTTCAAAGCTGGGTGTGCTGGTGCATGCCTTTAATCCCTCAGGAGGCAGAGGCAGGCGGATTTCTGAGTTCGAGGCCAGCCTGGTCTACAAAGTGAGTTCCAGGACAGCCAGGGCTACACAGAGAAACCCTGTCTCGAAAAACCAAAAACCAAACCAAAACGACAACAACAAAAACATTTTTCACAAAGTGTTTTTGTGAAAGAGAAAAATTAAGGCATTTCTTTTTCCTCCAAAATTATGTTAGAAAAGGAAAGCCCATGGAAATTAGAAGAAATGTGCTTACTTTCTCCCACCTTAAGTGATTCTGCTATGTGGTAAAAAAGCATTTAGAGCAATGGTACACATTCAGCCATCCCTAACATAAGGTCTGAGGCCGTCTGTAGGGAGAGCTGTCACAGAGATCCCAGAACACTTGTGCTATGAGCTCTACTGTCGACTAAAGTAGATTGCACTGGCCATCTGTGCCTGTTAGCGGTTTTCCAAATGTGTCAAGATATAAGATCAGATGCAAAATTCGTATTTATACTCATCTACCCATAGTATCTTGTTATTTTGTGTTTAGTACTCTTCCTGGAATATGGGTGTTAGCTTTATTTTTGTAATTGAAAGAGATTCACATATATAGAATAATCTGTTACAGAAGGGAGAGAAATGCCTTTTTCACAGTGTACTGTTTTGTCTTTTTGAATGGTCTTATTTAGCTAGGCACAATAAGCCATCCTTATGCCACAAAACCCTGAAGGGCTGGCTACCAATACCTGGGGAAGAGGGTCCAGAAACATTTCTGAGGATAGGAGGTTCCAAAGATTAAGGATGAAAAGCACATTTTCAGAAATAAATTTGGAAGGGATAAATTAGGAAGTGCAACTCAGAAAAAGCAAATGAAATAACAAGAGGCTCCAGTAACACTCAGGAGGCTCTGTCAGAGGGGAACAAATAACTAAATGAATTACAGAGCCTTTGAGAAACATGAGCCCAGGGACCAGAGCATCTGGGTTGTAATCCTGCTGTCTCCTCCTCTGGCTGGGTAACTGATCTTGGCTAAATTACCTTCTTCATGTCAAAACTCAAAGGTTTTCTTTCTTTCTTTCTTTCTTTATTTTTTTAGAGCTCTTCTTTTCAGAAGCGCCAAGTAATGAATCACAGGAATTTCCCAGGTTCTGTTTCTAGTGACTAGCGTGCCAAATATTTTTTTCCCATTTAAAAAGGAATAGAAGTTTTAAAAGAAGATATTTAAATTTGAATTTGCCTTCGCATACCCATGTAGTTAATTTTATTAAATATACGTTTAAAGGCCAGAAATAGTCTTGAAAGTTTTGTGTATGGGCATAATATGGGCTAAACTACTTACAGAGTTTTCAGATTTTTAAAGATGTCTGCATATTTCTATGTTTCAAATGAAAGCTGGAATAATATTCTGTTTTAACTATATTAACACATAGATGCTGCTTTATGTACAAGAAAGATTATTCTACCAATGGAAACCGAAGCTTTCATTAGCACATCATCAAATCCAAAACAAAACTCTGATGGGTTGTGACGTGGCTGATCACTTAACAAGCATGGTCTCAGTCACTCTCGCATTGTCATAACTCACTGTGTTTGTCATTTGAAGTCAGTTTGTCTCATACCCATCGACTCAGAGGCACAGTTCATGAAGTTCAATCCAAACTCCTTCACAAGTTGATTCTGTCTATCCAATTTTGCATTAGAGCTTCTGGGACAGGGTTGGGGTAGACACAGTCTTTAACCTGCCATGTACCATTTTCTTTGTCTAAGAGCTTACTGTATTCAAATTGGAAACTGGGTCTTCAGAAAAAGTCATGTTGTGCATCTCCTATGTATTTAATGTGTAGATAGACTGTTGACTACCTGCGATATGCTGGAAAATGTTCTCTGTCATTCATTATAATGCACACAGGTCACTGGATAATTTCTATCCTTACAAAGCAACCAGTGGAGCAACTGGTGGCTTGAATTCTATATTTGATAATAAAAGTGAATATTATTATTATTATTTCTATGGTATTTTATTCATATTATAGTATTTATGCTATCTACTTTCCCCTCTGAGGTTAGAACACAAGATAGTATTTTCATATTGAATTTGAAGCAATAGTAGGCAGAAGAATGATTCTCAAGGGGTCTCTTAATCATACAGAATTCATCGTGTTCTGATCTAAGAGTCTGCAATTCAGAATAGTCTAAATGTAAAAGAGACAAAATATAATGGTGGAAAGGAAGTGAATGTGTGAGAAGGAAATGTTAAGTTTTTAAAATTTAGATTTATTTTAAATACATGTTTTCCCTACATATATATGTGTACATATATGTACATATATTGCACACATACACTATATATACACACATACAAATACATACATATATATATATACATATATATATACACAAACACACATACAAATACTCTCTCTCTCTCTCTCTCTCTCTCACACACACACACACACACACACACACACATACACACACATCACATCATGTGGATTCTGGTGTCTGTGGACTTCAAAGAAGGCATCAGATCCCATGGGATTGAGTCATGGATAGTCAAGAGACAAAATAGAGATGCTGAGCACCAAATCCAGGTCCTCTGTAAAGGCATCAAGGGCTTGCAACAGTTGCACCATCTCTCCAGGCCAGATATGTTGGTTTTTTACACAAATGAACTTGGATTACAATTAACCTTCCTGTGTGAGGAGACAAACTCTAGCCATAGGCCTTGTCAGTCTGGAGCCTAAGATTACTTCATGGATACAGTTGTTCTGTAAATTGGGAATTAGAGATGAACTTTTCTGTATAAGACTACTAAATGGCCCTTTATAAAACCTTAAAGATGAATTACAAAGGAAGATTTGACTTAATATAAGGTCCTTCACAGGGCCTAATCTATGCAAAGCAAAACACAAGGTGTTCTGAATATCATCTTGGAAATGATCTGGTCTCATGTACACATTTGACATTTGTACTGAAATGCAATTTTTAAAAAAGCATTCTAGCTGATCTATTTGCAATGCTAATTTTGAATTTCCTACGTTGACTCACTGCCTGGGCCAGACATCACTCCTAACCAGATTTCATTCCTGGAAAGATTGCTCTGTTGGTCCCATTTAGCTGTTTTCCAGTTTGGATGCGTAAGCTCGTGAAAACGGACGCCAACCCCAAGGTCTGTCAGCCAGCCACCCCACAAAACTCACTTGTATGAAGACATTAGTTTTTCATTTTGTTGAAAAAGATATTTCTAGGGTTGACTTAGCTCTGGGGTGAGGTCACTTCTCAAATATGCACCGAATAACCCAATTCTTGCTAAAATTATCCCCTGCCCCTTTTCTTTTGTTAAATAACATATTATAGTTCTTTTTAAGGAATATATTGTGGTCACACAGTGGCATTTCCTCAAAATCTCCCTTCCCAAAAATAAAGAACATGGTAGAGTTGGGCTCTTGAGAAAGTGATTAGTCTCTGAGCTGTAGAGAAAACAAACTGACAACGTGGATAAATGCCTAGCCTTTTAACTGGAGTTTCAAGTGACTGTGGCTAGTCACAGCAGAAATTGTAATGAAGGGGTTCAGGAGAACGGTTTTCACAGCAAACCAGCAAAGCAATGGTGGGAATGTAAGAAATGATGGCCATCCCAGAGGAATCTCCTTTCTTACAGCCCTATACTTTGATGCTTTGAATTCTGAACTTTTGAACCACAGTGGTTTTATCTTGTCCCTATGCTGAGATTTGCAAGGCCCTCGTATACCATTGACTGTAATCGTATTCTTAAAATTAAATGATGTGACAATTTCTTTAAGAGAAATGCTTCCACAGAATTCTTGAAGCAGCAAACACACACTCCTAAGAACCTCTTGTTGCATGATTGGTCCAGTAGCTATTTAAGGGGGAAAGCATCTTTTATTAGACCTCCAAAGCACCAACAATTTATAATAAAGCTTGTAAGTCATTATCAGAGGCTAGAATGGTCTTTATAACTAGGAGAAAGACATAAAGGGAAAGCTAAAGGGGCAGGAATCAAGAGGAAACCCCAGCATGTGGCCAGCCGAGGATACACAATTGAAGCTGAATGTATTCTTCAAAAGAATTATTTTTAACAAATCTCTTCTCAGTTTGATATATGATTCAGCAAATGTCCTGGTTCTTGTGTTTTGTGTCTCTTTGGTACTTATGGGAATACGGGTGTATCAGATTCCCCAGGAATAATAAGATTAGGTTATTGGAACAAATAAAGAGACCATTGCAGCAAAGATCAGTGTCTCAAAGAACCTCTCTGTGCCCTGCCGTCCACCTCAATTTCTGGTGTAATGTAATGAGAGGAGCCATAGTTACACAAAAGGGGCCTGGTATTTCAATTAGTCATTAAATTTTAAGGCCCCTGTATTTTAAATAATGATTACTTTAACGTTTTTATGTATTAACACATTGAACATATTGAGTCTAATATCTGCAAAAATAGGGTCAAATTTCCTAGCTACCTTATTGAATTCTGCTGCTCTCAGTTATTTTCAAAGCTCACTGAACCATTTGACTGGCCAACCTTACAAACAGCTAAGCAAATTTATTTCTCTTGCTTCAATTCTTTCTTTAATGAATATATGTTTCCAAATGCTATGGGATCAAGTCATGAATTATCTAAATTACAATACATGCGAATTAAAAAGAGCTCTGTGCTGGGCGGATGAAAGAGTCTCATTACACTGTTATGCAACTAACTATCTCTGAAATTAACTTTAAAAATTATTGAACAAAAATATTAACTCCACAAAAATGTAAAATGTAAAAGTGGAATTAAAAAAATAGATCTTGTAAAAAGGATAACTATACACCAGACACCACATGCTTCACAGAAAATGACCATTAATCATTAAAATTATGTTTATGATGATTTTAGGCAAGCAATACAAACCTCATGTAGACCCGCATATGAGAGACTACTGAACTGTAATTTGAAAATCAAAATGCACACAATTTAACCTTCATGGAAACTATAGACTAAGGAAAGGACAAATTGTCATGTGAAACAGATAAAATTTAAACCATTATGTTTCTCTCTTGTAAATGTTCACCTCCACTCCTAGTCATCGAGTTATCTAAACTTTGAGTTTATTTACATGGGATCCACAAAAAATATGAGTAATGGTATCTTGAATACAGGTCATATGCATATTATGTACATTGTCCAGAAAATGATGTCAGTGAGAATCTTGATTCAGTTCTACACCGACAGCAAGCCACATTTCATAAGTCAATTATGTAAGTTACGAACTGTTGTGGTTTGAATCAGAAATGTCTTCAAATGCACATGTACTGGGGACACTGACTCCCAGTATTCATACATGTCTAAGAAGGTTAAGGAACATTTAAATGCCTGAAACTAGCTTGTGACTTTTGAGGTTTTATAGAAGGCCCCAGTTCGAAATTCTCTTCCTGTCTGTCTTTCTCTGTCCCCGTGGCTTTGTGTCTCTGTGTACTTCTCTGACTCCGTTTCTCTGTGTCTCTGTCTGTCTGTCTCTGTCTGCCTCTGCCTCTGCCTCTGCCTCTCGCTCTCTCTTTCCCTCTCTCTCTAGTTGCAGTATGTATATAACACACAGTATCATTATCCTGTTTCCTTAACACAAGGCTAGCCCCATGCTCTTGATGCCATGTCTGTCCTGTGTGTCCTATCTGATGGGTGATACCTTCTCTGAAAATGTGAGCTAAAATACACCCTTCTTCCTCTATGTTACAGAAGAGCAAGCAATATACAAATATATATTAATTTTAATTTAAAAAGCTGATTATTTCTAGTATACAGAGTTTCATATAAAATGATAACAAATACATCAACATAAGATGAAGGTAAGGAACCAGTTTATGAAACAAAGTGCACCACATATGTTAAATGATTTCCTTGAAATTTTTATGCAGGCCATAGGTGCTCAGTTCATTCATTATAGAATCAAGAGATACATTTATGTTTATATATCTAATTTCAGTGCATTGAGAAACATAGATACTCAGGCTCTCCATATACTTCCTATATCACTCCAACTACAGGGCATTGATAAATAAAACCTACATATTATGGAAGACTTATAAAGACAGGATATAGAAACTCTTGTCTTTATTCCTAACCTCACCATCAACAGGATTTTTTTTTTCAATTTTGACTAAGACAGAAAAACTATTAAGGAAAATATGTACATCATAGCTCAATGGTCCTTAATGTTGTCTGGCCTTTGTTGAGTTACTAGGGGTGTCTGCGTGTAAATACAGATGTCTCTTTATCCTTACACTCATCAAAACATCAATGTAGATAAATGGTATAATAAAAGATACCCATTTCACCTGAGATTTGAAATATGTGGCAGCCCCAGCACACTGGCTGGGATTTTTGCACATGCTAATGACTTGTGACTACACAGCCATCTTATTCTGCTTTCCACATAAGAGAATTTTGATACATAGATGAAAAATTTCCAAAGTCCCTGAAAATTCTTCTTTTGGATCCACCATAAGCATGCCCAATATTATATGGTAACTTACTGATTTCCAGATGTTTTATCACATTCTTAAAAGAATGACAAGGTGAGGCCCTATAAATATCTCATTTTAATGAAGAGGATGTTATCCATTGAAGACTGAAGAAAGGATTAGCTTCTGGTCACAGAGGTGGTTGGGGAAATGTTGGGATTTGAATGCTACCAAAGCACAGTGACTTCACCTTAAAATTAAATCATAATCACTATTTCTTGACTTCCCACTAATAAGCTGTAGAGTTGCTCATTTTCTTATTTATTAATGTGTTCATCCTATTTTTTTTTTTTTTTTTTTTTTTTTTTTTTGGTTTTTCGAGACAGGATTTCTCTGTATAGCCCTGGCTGTCCTGGAACTCACTTTGTAGACCAGG